>NC_041224.1:64407890-64408487 GCF_002837175.3 Physeter macrocephalus | reverse complement strand
ATTTTTGTTTTTATTTCCATTTCTCTAGGAGGTGGGTCAGAAAGGATCTTGCTGTGATTTATGTCATAGAGTGTTCTGCCTATGTTTTCCTCTAAGAGTTTGATAGTGTCTGGCCTTACATGTAGGTCTTTAACCCATTTTGAGTTTATGTTTGTGTATGGTGTTAGGGAGTGTTGTAATTTCATACTTTTACATGTACCTGTCCAGTTTTCCCAGCACCACTTACTGAAGAGGCTGTCTTTTCTCCATTGTATATTCTTGCCTCCTTTGTCATACATTAGTCGACTGTAGGTGTGTGGGTTTATCTCTGGGTTTTCTATCCTGTTCCATTGATGTATATTTCTGTTTTTGTGTTAGTACCATACAGTCCTGATTACTGTAGCTTTGTAGTATAGTCTGAAGTCCAGGAGCCTTATTCCTCCAGCTCCGTTTGTCTTTTTCAAGATTGCTTTGGTTATTCGGGGTCTTTTGTATTTCCATACAAATTGTGAAATTTTTTGTTCTGGTTCTGTAAAAAATGCCAGTGGTAGTTTGATAGGGATTGCATTGAATCTGTAGATTGCTTTGGGTAGTAGAGTCATTTTCACAATGTTGATT
>NC_041224.1:64404667-64405319 GCF_002837175.3 Physeter macrocephalus | reverse complement strand
TTTTGATAGTTTGATTAATATGTGTCTTGGCGTGTTTCTCCTTGGATTTATCCTGTATGGGACTCTCTGTGCTTCCTGGACTTGATTAACTATTTCCTTTCCCATATTAAGGAAGTTTTCAACTATAATCTCTTCAAATATTTTCTCAGTCCCTTCTTCTCTTCTTCTTCTGGGACCCGTGTAATTCGAATGTTGGTGCGTTTAATATTGTCCCAGAGGTCTCTGAGACTGTCCTCAGTTCTTGTCATTCTTTTTTCTTTATTCTGCTCTGCAGTAGTTATTTCCACTATTTTATCTTCCAGGTCACTTATCCATTCTTCTGCCTCAGTTATTCTGCTACTGAGCCCATCTAGAGTATTTTTCATTTCATTTATTGTGTTGCTCATCGTTGCTTGCTTCCTCTTTATTTCTTCTAGTTCCTTGTTAACTGTTTCTTGCAATTTGTCTATTCTATTTCCAAGATTTTGAATCATCTTTACTATCATTATTCTGAATTCTTTTTCAGGTAGACTGCCTATTTCCTCTTCATTTGTTAGGTCTGGTGTGATTTTATCTTGCTCCTTCATCTGCTGTGTGTTTTTCTGTCTTCTCATTTTGCTTATCTTACTGTGTTTGGGGTCTCCTTTTTACAGGCTGCAGGTTCGTAGTTCCC
>NC_041224.1:64342266-64404309 GCF_002837175.3 Physeter macrocephalus | reverse complement strand
TTATGATTTTAGGCAGCCTCTCTGCTAATGGATGGGGCTGTGGTCCTGTCTTGCTAGTTGTTGGGCATAGGGTGTCCAGCACTGTAGCTTGCTGGTCGTTGAGTGAAGCTGGGTCTTGGTGTTGAGATGGAGATCTCTGGGAGATTTTTGCCGTTTGATATTTCGTGGAGCTGGGAGGTCTCTTGTGGACCAGTGTCCTGAAGTTGGTTCTCCCACCTCAGAGACACAGCCCTGACGCCTGGCTGGAGCACCAAGAGCCTTTACTCCATGGCTCAGAATAAAAGAGAGAAAAATTAGAAAGGAAAGAAAGGAAGGAAGGAAAGAAGGAAGGAGGGGAGGAAGAAATGAAGGGAGGAAGCAAGGAAGGAAGGAAGCAAGAAAGGAAAGAAGGAAGAGAGGAAGAAAGGGAGGAAGGAAGGGAGGAAGAAAGAGAGAAAGAAAGAAGATAAAGTAAAGTAAGATAAAATAAAGTTATTAAAATAAAAAATAATTATTAAGAAGAAAAATTTTATATAAAAAAAAAAGGGACGGTCAGAACCCTAGGACAAATGGTGAAAGCAAAGCTATACAGACAAAATCTCACACAGCAGCACACACATACACACTCACTGCTCTTCGCTCAGACAGGATGGAGTTAAAGGAGCAGCTGATTCCGGGGCTCTGGCTCACTCAGGCCGGGGAGAGGGTGGGGGACGGATGCGGAGTGAGCCCGCGGCGGCAGAGGCCGGCGTGACGCTGCACCAGCCCGAGGCGCACCGCGCGTTCTCCCAGGGAAGCAGTCCCTGGATCCCGGGACCCCGGCAGTGGTGGGCTGCACAGGCTCCCAGGAGGGAAGGTGTGGAGAGTGACCTGTGCTCGTACACAGGCTTCTTAAAGGCAGCAGCAGCAGCAGCCCTAGCGTCCCACACCCGTCTCTGGTGTCCATGCAGATAGCCTTGGCTCACGCCCGTTTCTGGAGCTCCTTTACATGGCGCACTTAATCCCCTCTCCTCTTGCACCAGGAAACAGAGGCAAGAAAAAGTCTCTTGTCTCTTCGGCAGCTCCACGCCCGTCTCTGGAGCTCCTTAGCTGCGCACTTAATCCCCTCTCCTTGCGCCCCAGGAAGCAAACGGAAGAAAAGGTCTCTTCCCTCTTTGGCAGCTCCAGACTTCTCCTGGACTCCATCCCGGCTAGCCATGTTGCACTAACCCCTTCAGGCTGTGTTCACGCCGCCAACCCCAGTCCTCTCCCGGCTTCCTACCGAAGCCGGAGCCTCAGCTCCCAGCCCCCGCCCTTCCCGGCGGGTGAGCAGACAAGCCTCTCGGGCTGGTGAGTGCTGGTCGGCACCAATCCTCTGTGCGGGAATCTCTCCGCTTTGCCTTCCACACCCTATTACTGCTCTCTCCTCCACGGCTTCGAAGCTACCCCGGTCTGCCACCCGCAGTCTCCACCCACGAAGGGGCTTCTAGTGTGTGGAAACCTTTCCTCCTTCACCGCTCCCTCCCACTGGTGCAGGTCCCGTCCCTATTCTTTTGTCTCTTTATTCTTTTTTCTTTTGCCCTATCCAGGTACGTGGGGTGTTTCTTGCCTTTTGGGAGGTCTGTGGTCTTCTGCCAGCGTTCAGTGGGTGTTCTATAGGAGCAGTTCCACGTGTAGATGTATTTCTGATGTATTTGTGGGGAGGAAGGTGATCTCCGCGTCTTACTCTTCCGCCATCTTCTCTCTGCCTCCGTCATTCCAGCTTTGAATCGTGTTACGATATATCTTTTTACATCCTTCTACTTTTAACCTATTTGTGTCTTTATATTTAAAATGTGTTTCTTCTAGTCAATATATAGTTGGGGCTTGCTTTTTAATACACTTTGACATTCTCTGTCTTTTATTTGGGGTGTTTAGACCATTTACATTTAATATGATTGTTGCTATATCAGATACGTTTAAATCTGACACCTTGCTACTTGTTTTCTTTAGTGGTTGCTTTAGGGATTATAATGTACATTTTTAACTTATCACAGTCTGCTTTCAAGTGATATTATTAAACCACCAGATAGAATGTAAGAACTTTAAAATAGTGTACTTCCATTTCTCCCCTCCAATCTTTATACTATTATTGCCATATACTTTACTTCTAGATAGGCTATAAATCTCTTACTTTGCTGTTAATATTTTTCTTCAAACAGTTAATTATCTTTGAAAGACATTTAAATAATAAGAAAAAGATCTTATATACTTATCCAAAGTTACCATTCCTGGCATTCTTCATTCCTTTGTTTAGATCAATATTTCCATCTGGTATCATTTTCCTTCCGCCTAAAGGATTTCCTATTTCCTGTAGTGCAGATCTGCTGGTGATTAATTCTTTCACATTTTGTATATCTGGTAACTCTTCTAGGCTAAATTGCAGCAGGATCTGTAGGGCTTACTCAGTTTTTTTCTGTTTCTTAGGGATCACTGTCCTTTGTTGCCCAGTGCCCAAATGTTTTGAAAACCATTATTTCATAAATTTTGTCTGTTTTGTTGTTGTTTCAGGCAGGAGGGTAAATCTGGCCCTTGTTATCTCATCTTGGAAGCAGAAGTTCTAGCCAAGAATTAGAGAAAAGAAATAACATTATAGGGGCAAGACTTTTCAGAATTGGCAAATAGCGAGCATGTGTTGAGAGGGAAGTGTATTTTCACCCAGAAGCTGGGATTTCTTAGATGCATGAAAATGCCTCTGTACAAACAAGCAGTTAATTAGCAAGTAAAAATGCCTTTGGAAGCTTCTGGATGGGACATACCAAATCTGAAATGGTGACAATCATCTTTGAGGACTTTCCTTTGAATCCTGGTCCAGGCCCTCATGGTTCAGGGGCTTTGAGTCTGTTAACCTGGTCATGAGTGGGGCCAGAGCCGGCATGGCAGAAACAGCAGCAGGTGTGAAATGGCTTCTAGAAGGAAA
Source organism: Physeter macrocephalus (assembly GCF_002837175.3). Lineage (NCBI taxonomy): Eukaryota > Metazoa > Chordata > Mammalia > Artiodactyla > Physeteridae > Physeter > Physeter macrocephalus. Next base: position 64,401,392 of record NC_041224.1, on the reverse strand, counting down.
AGCCAGGAAGAGGCCCAGGTTGGAGTTGAAGAAAAGGTTTTTAAAAAGTTGCAGAGCACCTCCCCCCATACTTTCTGAATCGAGGTGCTCTTTAATTCTTCTATTCGGAAGGCTATCTTGTTCACAAAGCAGCTAAGTATAGTAGGGAGCCTGATCCCACAAATTAGGTCACCTGGTTGATTATTGTGGTTCTTTTCTATACTGTGTAAATTCAAACAGTTGTTTTCATCTGGCAGTTTTGAGCAGACAACATCCTTTATCTGTTTGCCTACACAGGATGTGAGTCAGTTAAGAAAAGAGAGAAAGTGAGGTACAGTGTGTCTTAGTCTGCTCAGGCTGCCCTGATGACAAAATGCCATAGACCGGGTTGCTTAAACAACAGAAATTTATTTTCTCACAGTTCTGGAGGCTAGAAAACCCAAGATCACAGTTCCAGCAGGGTTTGGTTTCTGATGAGAGCTCTCTTTTGGCTTGCAGACAGCCACCTACTTGTGTGTCCTCACATGACCTTTCTTTAACAGGTGTGGTGAATAGAGATCTCTCTCTCTCTTCCTTTTCTTATAAGGCCACCAATCCTGTTGAATTAGGAACCCACCCATATGACCTCATTTCCCTCCTGAAAACCCTATCCAGATATCATCACATTGGCAATTAGACTTCTACATGGGAACTTGGGGTGGGGGTGGGGAGACCACAAACATTCAGTCCTTAACAGGGTGCATGGGATTCAGCAGCAGCCTAGGTACCTGTGTAACATGTGTGATGTGGGTCTTTTGTCAGCCTCTCATTTCTGGGTATGTTGTGTCTGTACCCCCCAGGCCCTGGTAGTAGCCCCTCTAGTCCGTACCTCCAAACCAAAAGCTTTCAAAATTGGATTTGGAATCCAGTGTTTTGTTGAAATGAATAGAAGTGCTGGATATACCTTACTGAACAGATTCCATGGGGCAAGGGATAGATCTCCTGATAGACTTCGTATTGCTTGTCTCCAGGTTCTTCTTTGTGGTCCGGTTGGTCCAAAGCTGCATGAACTTCTTGATGACAATGTATTTGTTCCACCAGAGTCACTGCAGGAAGTGGATGAGTTCCACCTCATTTTAGAGTATCAGGCAGGTAAGAGGAAATGAGTAAGTAATGGTGTAAACCTGGTCAGAGGGCTGTGTGTTGTCAGATGGGGTATCACTGTGCTAGAAACTTATCTTTGTAAATCGGCAGGATCCTGTTCTTGCCTTACCAAAAGCTTCCTGGCCCCTGGTTCTACTGAGTTGGTACTGACCATTGTCTCAAGGGAGAGTGATACAGAGTATTACAATACTGAAGAAAATTCCCAGGTCTGCAAATGTAATTGATCTGAACCCAAGAGATACCAGGTTGTAGGAAAGCAAGCATCTTGAATAAAAATGAAAATGTGTTAAACACATATATATAAAGTTTTTCTTTATTACTAAAGAGAGAAGGGCAGGTAACATCTGCTGAGCTCTGTGCTGGGTTCTGCCCTAGGCCTTTCTGGCCAGCTGTTCCAAGCTGCTTAGGGTTAATACCAGGCCTCTGACAAATTTCCTTTGAAGCATTTTATTTTCCCTTGGGTGCATAAGTGGAGGTGTTTTGTATACAACAACACATATTATTTCCCATTACATAATGTTCCAATGTTTATAACTGCAAATCCACCCCATCCCACCCTACCCCCCACAGTAGATTTTATGTGTTATACAGACTACAGATCTGATTTCTGAGAGAATCCTAAATACCTGAACGTATTCTAATTTTGTTTATTTGATTCTGTGTATTTTCCCTGCTCAGAACTCAGACTCTTGAATTTGTGATTCAACACATTATTAATTCACGTTAAAGATTCAAGCATCTAAACAGACTAATTGGTACCTTAAAGCAATACTTGCTTAGTATGCATCAGTGAACTGCTTCCAAGTCAGACGATTAAGAGAACCTCACCTACTAGAGTAATTGACTTTAATATAAGATACAAAATGTAGTGTATCTTAAAAATTATACCTTCTGCCAAGTACAAAAAAAAATAATTGTTTCTTGTTTCTGGTTCTCTTTTGGGTGCTTACAAGAATCAGGGAGTTAGGAAGGGCAGGGTCAGAACATTAGAGACAAGATATTGGAGTGGGCAGTTCCCATTTGCACAGTTTTTGAGTTTCTCTCAGTGGCAAATCAGAATGATGGCTCTTACTGCCGAATGTAGTGGTATGGAGCGAGCTGCTCAAATGAAAGGCATGAGCAAGTCTGTTGACTGGAAGGATCGAGAAGAGCTGAAGGCACGCCTTTGAGGCGCTGCTGCTGCTGCCAGTTCCAGATTCATCTCAGGTCCGCTCTGTCGGCGCTCACCTCGTGAACTTGGGACCCTTCTGGTCCCTGTTCCTGTCCTTTTCCCTGGTGACTACAGAGTAGAGAGACTAGTTTCTTCACCAAGACTTTGCTCTTGTATTTGACAGCTGTGCCTTGTATGTGGTTCAGAAGACAGCGCAGCTTATCTTGAAAGGAGATTGTCTCCATCCTTGGGTTTACAAGCTTCCCATTTCAGTTTTTCTTTTCTGTGCCTTTTTTCTTAGTACAAAGCAGTGGCCCTCCACTCAACTTTATGTAAAGTTACATTTTCATCGGCCCCTGGAGGAAACCTAGTCTAGCAGCCCTCCGGTCAGCTATCTTAACAGAAATCCATCCCCTGCTCCTCTCTAAATGAATAAATTCCCAGAGGGGATTTGTCAACTTTTTTTTCCTTCTCTCCTACCAGACCTTTCCAGAGAAGCTTATTTTCAGGCTTTGGGCTGGGGATCCAGTGAGTCACTGCATAGGTTTTGCTGACTTACTGACGGAAGGGCAAGATCATAAATTGAGAGGAGGGATCACTTAAGGGAATAAATTCAAAGCTTAGTGAGAAAAGAGGGGCGTTGAATATCATTACGGGCTCACCCTTTCTGCGTTTCAATCATTTTGCTTTTCGGGCCACTCCATCCAGTCCTGCGTCCTGTGGAAACTGCCAGCGAACAGCTCTCCACATCCCTCCTTGTCCTTGCCTTGCGGAAGCCTGTTTATTTTTGCCTCTCTCACTTTTTCCCTGAGGAAATTAATTTGTTTTGAATGCCATGTGGCTTTTCTCTCCTAGGTTAAGTTAGATAGTGCTTCTTCGCAGTTTCACTCTGAGTGGCAGTTCCAGGTCTCTCCTCGTGGAGAACACTCATGTTGTGTGTTTTTCCCATTGTACAGCATCTTGTTAGTTGGGGAAGTATTCGTTTAGAATTCATACCCGCATCTTTTGTGTCATGGACATGGGAGTCATCGTTCTGTTCTCTTCCTCATGTGTTCTTTTGCTGATTCAGTCACGTGGCTATATGCTGGGTGCGATGTGAAGCATTAGAAATATGATAATAGAAGACACAGGCCCTACCCTCAGTCCACATTTCCCTACAGGAGGTGGAGTCTTGAATAAATGATTGCACAGTTACGTGCCAAGTCCTATAATAAGGCCCAGTGGTGGCCCAGGGAAGGAGGTACTGTAATCGAGTCTGCTTGGAGGTGGCAGAGTTCAGAAAGGCTTCCTAGGGGAGGCCGTCCCTGCGTTGGGTCTTCAGAGATGAAGCAGAGTTGGAATGCTGCTGTCAGCTGTGTGGATCACCATTGGGTATTTTCTTTGGGCAAATAATAAGGCATGGGCCAGGAGTTAAGAAAGGAACGTGGTGTTTTAACAAGTATAACCATTGCATCAGGTTTTAGGAAATAGGTGATGTTTTCCTTCCTGTTATACAAATGACCCACGTATGAAATGTTTTTCAGAGGAATGGATTCGGTAAAGGTGAACTCAGAGCAAAGGAAGGATGGGTTTTCCCCGCCTTGACACCCGCTCTAGAGTAAGCCCCGCCCCTCCCCCCACGCACACTCTGCAGGGAGGCGGGGCTGCTGTTGGCGGAGGCCCAGCAGAGGAAGCGGGAAGCAGGGCGCTGACCCGGGGGGCACATCGGCCGGCAGCGGGAGGAGACCCTCTGCTGGGGTGGCTGCCATGGGGAAAAACTTTCTGAAGGAATAGCCAGTAAATGATAAAACCAATGAAAGACTAGGCTTCAGCATATGGACTTTGATTTTGTACATGGGACTGGTCCTTTGCGTGGAGGGAGAGCTGTGTAACCCTAGGTCATAAATCCTTGCCCCCCAGTCTCGGGCAGCGTGCCAGGCTGGGGGTGACTGCTCCTCCTGGTACTCGGGGGACATGGCCTCTAAGGCACTGCCTCAGGCTGAGTTTTGAGATTTTCAAGACTTCAAGGAGAGGAACGTGGGATGCGCGTGGGATGGCACCAGTGAACTTGGAGAGGCCTCTCCGCCCCCCACTGCCCCCCTCCCCTAGGACTCGGGCACTAGCGCACTCCCCTCAAGTGCTTGGCAGCTGGGGGCTCTCAGTTGGTAGTTCCCCACCTGACTGCACATCTGGGTCTCCAGGGGTGGGGCCCTGCCACCTGCACATTAAAAACTAGGTTCCGCCGGAGATGCGGCCTCCTGGCTGGTGCCGAGAGTCACTCCTGTATCTGCACACAGACTCCCAGCTCCTCCCCCGGCCCAAGACCCCACTGGGGAGGGTCTGGCCTCCCTCTGCTTGAATCAGATTAGTGAACGCTGAGTGGGCACTCTGTGCAGGGGACTGTGACCGGGCTGTGGGAATCAGAGACATACATTGTTGAGAGGGGATGGGGCACAAACCTGCGAAAAGTGAAGTAATGATACAGGTTTGAATACTAGTTAACATAGTAGAAGAGAGGACTCAAAGCAAAGTGATGAATCACCAAACCATGTAAAGGAAAATCTCTGGATCCTCAAAGCAGTGAGAGTGCACCTCAGGCTGGAGAAGTTGGCAACCCTTTCGGGAGGTAGTAACACTTGAACTTAGTCTTTTATTCATTATTCATTATTCCAAAGCAGCTCGCTCACGGGAGGCTAGAGCAGCCAGATACTCTTAGCTTCCGGATCAAGTGCCCAGGAACCACCAGTGGGCGGCAGGGAGGAGGAGGTACAGTCATTTCAGCCTCTTTAGGTCCCAGCTAAATGACAGGTGCTGGGGCGTTACTGTGAGGTGGAAGGTGCTTTGGGAAAGGCAGCATGTCCTACGTTCGGGGACCCGCATGGTGCCCACTGTGCACCGGTGTTTGGAAGTTGTGCTCTGCGACTGGGAGGGACACGGGCGTCCTGTGTTTGGACAGGAGAGCTTCCCTGGGACTCGAGGGGAGCTACCTGCCAGCTCCTTGACAAAGGCACACAGCACCCGTGCTGTGTTTCTGTGTTTTTGTGGGGCTGGGGTTGGGGGTTTGGGTTTGTTCCTTTATGACCACCATCCTCCTGGCTGCGGCACCATGCTTCCCTTAGGCCGTGGCAGCCGGGGTCCACTCAGCCAGAGGCCAGCCTGCCCAGAGCCAAGGCTCCAGTGAGGCCCCCACCAGCCCCCGCACAGCTAGGAGACTTAAAGCCTCTTCCTTTTCTTCCCATTGTGTTGACTGGGCTTTTCTAGGGGAGGAGTGGGGCCGGTTAAAAGCTCCCCATGCCAACCGATTCATCTTCTCCCACGACCTCTCCAACGGGGCCATGAATATGCTGGAGGTGTTTGTGTCTAGCCTGGAGGAGTTTCAGCCAGACCTGGTGGTCCTCTCTGGATTGCACATGATGGAGGGACAAAGCAAGGAGTTCCAGAGGAAGAGACTCCTGGAGGTAATAGCGCTGTTACGGAATTTCACGGATCTCAGCTAGTGTTTTCCTTCAGATCCCTGCCTCTCTCGGCCTCTTCAGCTTGCGCTGCCTTGCCCTGGGTCCTGGCCTCCCGGGACGTGTCGTGGCAGCCGAGAAGCCTGCCTCCCGCTCCAGCGAGGCTCTTCATGGGGTTCTCTCAGGCACGGGCAGCATCTTGAGTAGGACAGATCAGAACATCGTCTTGCCTGAGCCTCTGCTTCCCATGCTAAACTGAACGTGGCTGCAAACTGCAGTGTTTGTAGTTTGTGTCCTTTGTGTTTTGTGTATCATCTCATTCACATCAGCTGTGCTGCAGATTCACACAGCAGTTGAAGCTGACTTCTCGGTTTAGGTCCCCAGGAAGAGGCTGGCTGTGTGAACATGCAGGGGCGGTTCCTTGTGCACTCTGAGTCCTTAACCCCAGTGCCTCTCTGCAGAGCCGGGTTTTCCCTGTTGGGAAAAGCCTCCCTTGTCCACAGTGTCTGTGGCCGCCCACGTGGCCGGGAGGTTTCATGAGGATGCACTTCCTCTCGGGACCTGTTCCTTCCCTCTTGCCTGACTTCCTTCTGTTTCTGATGGCAGTGCTCTCCTCTTGTCTCTGCAGGTCATGACCTCCATTTCTGACATCCCTACGGGTATTCCAGTTCACCTGGAGCTGGCCAGCATGACAAACAGGGAGCTCATGAGCAGCATTGTGCATCAGGTAACCCACGGGCAGCACGCGGGGGTCACTGAGGTGTGGGTGTTGTCTCACTCAGACCTGCGTCCATGAGATCCAAGTCCAGGAGCCAGGACTGTGCTGGAACAGGATCTCCTACTAGGTTAGGAATATGGTGGTGTTACTGATGGGTTCTTGGGGCGTGTTTCTCCTTCTGGAATGGGGAAGTTGGAAGTGAATGCCTTTTGCAGCAGAACTCAAAGGAGAAAACTGAAAGCCCAACTTGGGTGCTTTCAGTTGAACTTCAAGAAGTTCAGAGAAAGGAAGTCTGAGGGGGGCACTTCACTCTCTCACCGTCAGGCCCTGAGGTGTTCAGCCTTTCGACAGTAACAATGATCAGATAAATCCAAGAGTGTGATGCTTAAGAGCACAGACTTTGGAAACCAGGGTTGGAATGCCAGCTTTGCCACTCACTAGCTTTGTGAACTTAGGCAGGTTAGTTAACCTTTCATTTATTGTTATTTAACCTCTTTAATGGGTAATATATTCATGTGGTTCAAAAACTCAAAAAATATTAAAAGATACAGAATGAAGTCTTGCTTCCTCCTGCCCCCTGTATCCACTGTTAGTAACCTCTTTACTAGTTTCACCTGCTCCCTCCAGAGTTATTGTGTACATATATAAGCAAATATGGGAATATAGCCTTAATTTTTCATCCCTTTTTACCCCCAAAGATAGCATAGCATACTGCATACACTGTTGTACACTTTGCTTTTTTTCACTGGATGCGTTTTGGAGATCTCTTTGTCATCACTTGGTTAGAAGAAGCGTGTGGTGCATCCAGTGTCTTTAACTCCAACCAAAGCTGGGCATTTGGCTGTTTGCCCTTTGCTGTCCCATACAGCGCTGCAGCAAGTAACTTTGTACATGAGTTTATTTTGCCCATGAGCAGGTACATGTGTATGATAAGTTCTCAGAAGTAGAACTGCTAGATTGGGGCACAAAATGCATTTGTAAGTTTGATATTGCAGAATTCTCGTCCATGAGCACTGTACCAGTTTACTTCCACTAGAATTCTCTACAAGTGCTTGTTTCCTCATATCCTTGCCACTGGAATGTGATTAAAAACATGCTTTCTTACCAATCTGACAGGTAAAAAGTGGTATTTCAGAATAATTTTTTTAATAGACTACTTTTAGGGCAGTTTTAGGCTCACAGCACAGGTGAGCAGAATGTAGAGCCCCATGTAGCCCCTGCCCTCCACACCCAGAGCCTCCCACATCAACATCCCCTGCCCCAGAGTGGGGCGTTTGCAACAGTCAGTGAGCCTACATTCACATGTCATCATCACGCAAAGTCCATCGTTTACATTAGGGTTCGTTCACTCCTGGTGTTTCTCAGTATCATTTTTTTTTTTTTCTTTTTTACTTTTTGGCCGCAACTTGCGGCATGTGGGGTCTTAGTTCCCTGACCAGGGATCAAACCCGCACCCCCTGCAGTGGAAATGCAGAGTCTTAACCGCTGGACTGCCAGGGAAGTCCCATTCAGTATACTTTTTATTCTCATATTTCTCTTTTTTGCGGTTATTTTTTCACTTCTTTAAAAAGCCATTTTTATTTCATTTTCTGTGTAACTGTCTACTTAACCTTTCTAAGCCTCGGTCCCCTTATCTGTAAGATGGAGGCAATCCCTCCTTCCCTCAGAGCGTTACAGTAAGAAGTGAATGAACTAGAGCCAGTAGCTCAATGTCTAACACAGAACATGCAGTAAACGGAAGTGGTGTTACATTAGCAAAGGGACAAGCCCTAGATTTTTTTTTTTTTTTTTTTTTGCCACACCGCACAGCTTGCGGGATCTTAGTTCCCCAACCAGGGATTGAACCCACGCCCTCGGCAGTGAAAGTGTGGGGTCCTAAACACTGGACCGCCAGGGAATTCCCAGGCCCTTGATTTTTAAAAAAATATATGCACGTGCACGCACACCCCTGCATACCCACAGGGCTCATCTCTCTTGCACAAAATTCACCTTATGCAGGTCCCTGGCTCTAAGGAAGGAAGTGCTAAGTAAGAAAGATAGCAAGGTGGACATAGTGGTTGGTACCCCTCAAGATAGAAAACCATGGCTCTTGTTTGGTGCCCTTTCACACACAGTGTTATTACTAAATTCAGTCTTCCTAACCCACACCTGCATAGGAAGCTTAGATCAGACGTGAAGCCACTCTCCTTGCTTTTTGGTGTTGTGTGTGAGGAACCCTTACAGCCCTGCCTGTGGGCTTCTCCACTGTACTGGTGTGACACCCGCTGACATTTGGGAACTGAGAGTCAGGCCCCATCAGTGGTGAGAGCCTCTGCTGTGTGTGCAGAGGCAAAAACTGGGCACCGTGGAAAGCAATACAGAGCGTACCCCTCTGCCTTTGTCTTCCAGCATATAAACAGAAGACTGGCTCTAATACAGAGTTACTGCAACTTTTCAGTTGACTGCAAGTGATGATGAGCGTGGAGATAGAGGTGTAATAGCCAAAATAGGGACCTTGATCTGTCACTTGCCCCCGCAGACTTCAAGAGCAGGGAGTCTTGTGGTAAAGAAGAAAGATGCCGGCCCTACCTGCCTTCCCTGACATTAGTCATTGGCTGTGTCCTAGGATACTTAGGAACTAGATGTCCATCAGAAGACCCGCATTTTGTTTTTGTTAGCAGGTCTTTTCTGCCGTGACTTCCCTTGGGCTGAATGAACAGGAGCTGTTATTTCTCAGCCAGTCGGCATCTGGACCTCACTCTTCCCTCTCTTCCTGGACCGGTGTTCCTGATGTGGGCGTGGTCAGCGACATCCTCTTTTGGATCTTGAAGGAACATGGGAAGAGTGAAAGCAGAGCCTCAGACCTCACCAGGATCCACTTCCACACACTGGCCTACCACATCCTGGCAACTGTGGATGGACACTGGGCCAACCAGCTGGCGGCCGTGGCTGCAGGAGCTCGCATGGCCGGGACACAGGCCTGCGCGACAGAAACCATAGACACCCGCCGAGTGTCTCTGAAGGCGCCCCGTGAGTTCATGACCTCCCGTTCGGCGGCCGGCTCCAGGGTCATGTTAAACCCAAACGAGCCCGTGGTCGAATGGCACAGGGAGGGAGTGTCCTTCCACTTCACACCAGTGTTGGTGTGTAAAGATCCTGTTCGAACTGTGGGCCTCGGAGATGCCATTTCAGCCGAAGGACTCTTCTATTCAGAAGTACACCCTCACTCGTAGGAAGATTGTTGTGGGTCATTTTTCTGAAGGAGGAAAACTAGCCAGCCTAAGAATGACAGGAATTAAGTGGTTTGGGAAACAGGATTGAGAGTGTCAAAACCGTTTCTAGATCTAGTTGAAAGACAGCCAAAGAAACAACAGCAGATTAAACTGTACCAGATACATTCCAGCCAGTTGACGATTACACAGAAACATTTCAGGTTTTAATCAAAATTCAGCTATTTACTAACAAGACTGGATTTTTCTTCTTGTTTTTTTTTTGTTGTTGTTGTTTTTTATGTTGTGTGTTACAGGGGTGGAAACTTGATTCCCAGATCCCCTCTTCAAGTATTTTAGGCCTGACTTCTTTACCCTCGAGAGCATGTCGGTTTGGAGAAAGCACTCCTCCTTGCCCACCTCGGAGCGCGTGCTCCCTCACCTGCTCCCCTGTCTCTGGTAAAGTGCGGTGTGAGTTCTCGCCTTCTCTCAGCTCAGCGCCCTTGGCAGGATCATGGTTTCCATTCAGTGTTCTAATGAAAAAATTTAATGAGCACACCTTCTCAGTCTTCTGCTCTCAAACTTAGGACAGAGCCACAAGTAAGGACAAAACAGGCCCTCCTGTGTTTCAGAGACACAGCAGAGGCTGGGAGCCTCGTGGTTCCCTTGAGGGAGCCAGTCACTGACTCTGCAGTTGAGGAGCCTGGCTGGCTTGCAGGGTGGGGCTGTGAGCTGAAGGGCGGCACCTTCCTGCCCCAGCTCCTTAACTGTAGGCTGGCTGGTCAGAGGCTCCTGTGCCTGGGCCCAACCTCATTGCCCAGCTCTGGATGTGCTTTCTGCAGTAGAAGACTGATCTATGTTCTTTCTGATCTTTGAAGGCATCTTACAACTGGATTATGCTTCTGGGTGTATAGCAGATCATGTGTGTTTTACATTGACACATCACATCCATTAAAGAGTTTGACCTCATAAGAGTCCCAGGATCATGAATAAATTTGTCATGTTATGTATTTATTTTTTGTAAATCAAGGAGACTTCAGCGTGCTTTTAAATATTAAAAACAATTTACATTTCAAGAATCCGAAGTCTGTTTGTGATTGATTTCATTTCTGCCACGACTCTGGAGCCATGTAAAATGTAAATCATTTTGATCTTGACTTGTGACATACATGTTCCTCTGCTCTTGAGGTGTTTGATTATCTTGTCTTCCCCATCACTAGGTTAGGCAGTCCCTCACACTGAGTCTGAGCTGTAGGTCTGTCCTCTGGTTTAAAGTGACAGAAGAGGGACTTCCCTGGCGGTCCAGTGGTTAAGACTCCATGCTTCCAATGCAGGGGCACGGGTTTGATCCCTGGTCTGGGAACTAAGATCCCACATGCTGTGCGGTGCAGCCAAAAAAATTAAAATTAAAAAAATAAAGTGACAGAAGATACTAGATCAAGTACTCGAGCCAGTATGACCCAGCAGTTGGAAAGAATGTGGTGAGCCTTCTCAGTATGTTCAAAGAGCAGTATAGACATGTGTCAGCTGGTGGCAGGCCAGCTTAGGTCACAGGTAATCATCCACGCTGGGCTCACAGCAGCAGCTTCTGGAATCTCAAAGCTACCTCAAGGTCTCCATTTATGACCTTCCCCCCTGCCTTGCATGAGAAGGAAAGGCTTGATTACTCCTTCAAAGACAACTTAAGCCTAGAGAATTATGCAGCTTGAAATTCAAAGCAAGTAGCTTACTAAGAAAATCTCTGGCTGCTACCTCATCAGTCTGCCTTCAAGCTCAATTAAAAATAATTAAACCACCTTCTAGTCTATTTATAGAAAAGCTTAAGTGAGAAGAGATTTCTATCTTCCCAAGAAGAGTTAGAATAACTCATCACTTACGTTCTAAACCTAAGCAGCAGTGTTCTCCATGTGACCTTTTTCTTACAGGCAGCCCCTGTCCTTAGCATATTCTCAACATTTCTCCAGTTTTCACTGGTGATGTCGAGGAAGACGTTCAGGAGACGTGGGCAGCACGTACCTCAGAGCAGTGTTTTTCAAAAGGTGGGTTTTGAACGATTAATCATTACTAAATCAACTTGGTGTTTATAGAAAGTATCAAAATGCATCATACATTATGGGGATAATTATTTTAAGTATTGTTTTGTGAAACTTTCTGTATTCCTGAATGTGTGTGTGTAGATGTGAATATACATGCATGCCTCTGTGAACGTCCCACCTTGTTGAGAAGTAGGCTAAGCTTTGGAAGTAAGATTAACTGGGCTGTATCACCCAGGACAGACAGGTGGAGCCAGAAGTGAGTTGAAAAGGCAGGAGAAACAAGAGGTGGAGCTTCAGGGCCCTTTGCTTTGAACTATATTTTACAGAGATTTCCATGTATGATTTTTATATGAAGAAGAAAAGCTTGAAAATCCCCCGGACTGGAAAGGGTGCCCAGTGAAAAATGATCCTTCCTCAAAATGTTCCAACACTTACTCTTGCATTCCTTTGAAATTGATTTAACACCCAGGGAAAAGCTGCAGCACATAAAAAACACTGTCAGGAGATAAGAATTCAGCCAAAAACCAGTAATATTTATTGCGCAGATTCAGTTTGCATTTTATTCTCTTACTATGTCAAGTTTGAGTGGGGCAGAGGTAATTCATCAGCAGAAGAAATCCAAATTTTGTGCAGGGTTTGAGGTGGTGAGTATTGTATGACATTGGACAAGGTACCTTTCCTGAGCCTCATTTTTCCTCATCTGTAAAACAGGGCTAGTACTGGTCCTCACCTTCGTAGGGTTCTTAATTAAAGAGGAATGTGGAGCAAAGTATTAGCACAGTATGTGGCACGTATATAAAAGTTTAATAATTGTCAGTTACTATTACTAAACTGAACAGGCAATTTTCTGGGTCTCTTTAGGACTACTGAAAATCATTGAAAAGCTACCACAATGATAATGTAACATTTTATTTTTTGGTCTTTTTTTAGGTGAAGATTTTCAAACAGTGAAACTACAAATTTTAAGTCCATTTGGTAAGTTTTGAGACATGTATATACCTATCTAACCCAAGTGCCTATCCAGATACAGAATGTTTCCATCATCTCAGATAGGTCCCTCAGGCTACTTCCAAGTTATCCTCAGCCTCACCCGCAACCCCAGCCCCCTGAAGCACCCACTATAATCTTTTTCACCATAAATTAGTTTTGCCTGTTCTGGAACTTCATAGAAATGGAATCATACAGTATTTAGTCCTTTTGTATAAAGCTCTTTTCTTTAGTTTTATTTTTTTATGTTTCCTCACTGATTTTTTAAAAAATTGTTGAAATATAGTTGATTTACAGTGTTGTGTTCATTTCAGGTATACAGCAGAGTGATACATTCTCTTCCATTATAGGTTATTACAGAATACTGAGTTCCCTGTGCTATACAGTAGGTCCTTGTTGATTATCTATTTTATATTTAGTAGTGTGTATATTTTTATCCCAAACTCCTAATTTATCTCCCCCCCCTTCCCCTTTGGTAACCATAAGTTTGTTTTCTATGTCTGTGAGCCTTTCTGTTTTGTAAATAAGTTCATCTGTATCATTTTTTTAGATTCCCATATAAGTGGTATCATATATTTGTCTTTGTCTGGCTTGCTTCACCTAGTATGATAATCTCTAGGTCCATCCATGTTGCTGCAAATGGCATTATTTCATTCTTTTTAATGGCTGAGTAATATTCCATTGTGTATATGTACCACATCTTCATTATCCATTCATTTGTCAATGGATATTTAGGTTGCTTCCATATCTTGGCTATTGTAAATCATGCTGCAATGAACACTGAGGTGCATGTACCTTTTCGAATTATGGTTTTCTCTGGATATATGCCCAGGAGTGGGATTGCAGGATCATATGGTAGCTCTACTTCTAGTTTTTTAAGGAACCTCCATACTGTTTTCCATAGTGGCTGTACCAATTTACATTCCCACCAACAGTGTAGGAGGGTTCCTTTTTCTGCACACCCTCTCCAGCATTTGTTATTTGTAGACTTTTTGATGTTGGCCATTCTGACTGTTGTGAGGTGATACCTCATTGTAGTTTTGATTTGAATTTCTCTAATTAGCGATGTTGAGCATCTTTTCACATGCCTTTTGGCCATCTGTATGTCTTGTTTGGAAAAATGTCTTTTTAGATCTTCTGCCCACTTTTTGATTGGGTTGTTTGGGTTTTTTATTTTTTTTATTGAGCTGTTATGAGATGTTTGTATATTTTGGAAATTAACCCCTTGTCAGTTGAATCGTTTGCAAATACTTTCTCCCATTCTGTAGGTTGTCTTTTCATTTTGTTTATGGTTTCCTTTGCTGTGCGGAAGCTTTTAAGCTTAATTAGGTCCCATTTGTTTATTTTTGTTTTTATTTCCATTACTCTAGGAGACAGATCCAAAAAGATATTGCTGCAATTTATGTGGAAGAGTGTTCTGCTTATGTTTTCCTCTAGGAGTTTTACATTTAGGTCTTTAATCCATTTTGAGTTTATTTTTGTTTGTGTTAGAGAATGTTCTAATTTCACTCTTTCACATGTAGCTGTCCAGTTTTCCCAGCACCACTTATCGAAGAGACTGTCTTTTCTCCATTGTATATTCTTGCCTCCTTTGTCGTAGATTAATTGACCATAAGTGCATGGGTTTATTTCTGGGCCTTCTATCCTGGTCCATTGGTCTATATTTACGTTTTTGTGCCAGTACCATACTGTTTTAATTACTGTAGCTGTAAAAACCCTTTTCATTCAGCATAATGTTTTTGAGATTATGTTGCATGTAGTTTGTTGCTTTTTGTGGCTAAATAGTATTCCACTGTGAATACGGTGTTTCCGTTTGGGGCTTTTATGATGTTATCGACAAGTCTGTGTGGGCATTTTCCTTCCTCTTGGGTAAAAATACATGGGAGTAGAATTGCTGGGATGAATGTATATCATAAGTGACAGGTAGACCTTTCTCCAAAGTGGATGGCCCATTTTACACTCCCACCAATGATGCATGACAGTTCTGGTTGCTTCTTGTTCTTGCCAGTATTTAGAGTTGTCAGTGTTGAATTTTAGCCATTTTGATGTGTACATTGTGGTTTTATTTTGCATTTCCTTGATGATGGACAATGAGCATGTTTTCACATGCTTACTGGCCATTCATATATCTTTGTGAGGTGTCCAAATTTTTTGCCCATTTTTTTTCATTTGGTTTGTGTATGTTGTTGTTTGGGCTATTAGTTTTTTTATTATTGAGTTGTAGGAGTTTTTTCTATTTTCTGGATATAAGTCCTTTGTCAGATGTATTTTGTGAATATATTCTCCTTGAATATATTCTCAATCTGTAGATTGATTTTCATTTTCTTCATGGCATAATGGAAAGTTCTTGATCCTGTTTTTAGAAAATTTTTGTAAGACTGGATTTAATAGAATTCACTGGTGAAATCATCTGAGCCAAGAGTTTGCTTAGGGTAGCTTTTGATTTATAGATTCAATTCCTTTGATAGGACCTATGAAGCCTTTACATTCCATCTTGTTTCAGTTTGGGTATGTTGCATTTTTCAAAGATTTTGTACATTGCATCCAAGTTGTTTTATTGTCATAAAATTTTTCATAACATTCCTTTATCTCTTCCATGTCGTATAGGACCTGTAATGCTATCCCCTCTTTCATCCCTGATGTTGGTAATTTGTCTCCTCTTTTATCCCTTCATCAGTTTAGCTAGGGATTTGTCAATTTTTGTGCGTGTTTTTTCATAGAACTTTTGGCTTCTTAGATTTTTCTTTAATATTTTCTGTACTTTGGGTTTATTTTGCTCTTTTTTTAGCTTAAGGTAGAAACCTTTATCAGTGATTTTCTACCTTTTCATTTGTTCTAATAGAAGCATTTATAGCTCTTAAGTAAGTTTCCTTGTAAAAGCACAGCTCTTAACTGAACCCTACAAATTTTGTTTTCATTCAGTTCAAAATATTTTATAATTTCTCTTTTGATTTTTTCCTTATTACAAGTATGTGTGTTTAATTTCCAAATATGTAGGTTTTCTAGATATCATTATTAATTTCTAATACAATTTCATTGTGTATAGAAAACATATTCTGTAAATTTCAATCTGTTGACTTTTGAGACTTATTTTATGGCCCAGTATTTGGTCTGTCTTGCTAAATGTATTATGTGCACTTGCAAAGAATGTGTTTTCTACAGTTACTGCTTGTAGCATTCTATAAATGTCAACAGAAATTGACAAGCTGGCCAATATGTCCTTTTACACTTTTTGTCTAATTAATTCTATCAACTGCTGAAAGAAAAAGTGCTAACATATCCAACTATGATCGTGGATTTAATTCCATCAATTTTTACTTGATGTACTGTGAAGTAATGTTAGTTGCATACATATTTTTGATTTTCTACTGAACTGACTTTATCATTATGAAATGCCCCCCTTTATTTCTGGTAACACCCCTTGTTTTGAAGTCTACTTTATCTAACATTAATATAGTACTAAGCTTATCCTTTCTGTGCTTTTCAACTGAAATGTTTAGTCCACTTACATTTTTAAGTCTAATTACATTTTAATGTAATTATTGACATGACTGGATTTCCATTTAACATTTTGCTATTTATTTTCTCCTTGTTCCATCTGTTTTTTTACCCCCCCCTCTCTACTGGCTTTTTATTGGGTTGGCCAAAAAGTTCCTTTGGTTTTTAAGTAAAAAGATGCACTTTTCATTTTCACCAAGAACTTTATTGAACAACGTAGTCACCGTTTTCTTCCACTACCTTCTGCCATTTTTCAGGCAAGTTCATAATTCCATCTTCCCAAAACTTATCTTTTTGAGTAAAGAACTGTTCCAGGTGCCTTTTACAGTCTTCCAGGGAATTGAAATTTCTTCTGTTAAGAAAATTTTGTAAAGACCAGAGTAAATGGAAATCCAAAGGTGCAATGTCTGGTGAACACAGCGGATGAATCAGAACTTCCCAGCCAAGCTATAACAGTTTTTGCCTGGTCATCAAAGAAACATGCGGTCTTGCGTTATCCTGATGGAAGATTATGCATTTTCTGTTGACTAATTCTGGATGCTCTTCGTTGAGTGCTGCTTTCAGTTGGTCTAATTGGGAGCAGTACTTGGGATTAATCGCTTGGTTTTCCGGAAGGAGCTCGTAATAGAGGACTTCCTTCCAATCCCACCATATACACAACATCACCTTCTTTGGATGAAGACCAGCCTTTGGTGTGGTTGTTGGTGGTTCATTTCGCTTGCCCCATGGTCTCTTCCATTCCACATTATTGTACAGTATCCACTTTTCATCGCCCTGTCACGATTTGTTTTAAAAGCGGAATGTTTTCGTTATGTCTAAGTAGAGAATTGCATGCAGAAATACGGTCAAGAAGGTTTTTTTCGCTTAATTTATGTGGAACCCAAATATCAAAGCGATGAACATAGCCAAGCTGGTGCAAATGATTTTCAATGCTTGATTCGGATATTTTGAGTATGTCGGCTACCTCCTGCGTGGTATAATGTTGATTGTTCTCAATGAATGTCTCAATTTGTTCACTGTCAACTTCAACTGGTCTACCCGACCATGGAGCATCCTCCAGCAAGAAATCTCCAGCACGAAACTTTGCAAACCACTTTTGACGTTTGATCAGTCACAGCACCTTCTCCATACTCTGCACAAACCTTTTTTTTTTCGCGTTTCAGTTGCGTTTTTACCTTTCTCGAAATAACAAGCATCATATGCCAAAGAATGCTTTTTTTCTTCCATCTTCTATACTAAGATGGCTATACAGAAAATTCACCAAATTTGGTAAAAGTTTTTTTTATGTGCGCACCAATATGACAGCTGTCACAATACAATCTAACAAAATTGTTCTGAATGGAGTTAAAGACAACTAAGGGCTACTAGAGCCACCTTACAGGAAAAAAAAACCAAACTTTTTGGCCAACCCAATAGCTATGCTTCTTTGCATCTTTCTAATGGTTACTCCAGGGATTATAATATACAGCCTTAACTTTTCACAAACTAGGATTAGTTTTGTACCATATCATGTGAAATAAATATAAAAACCTTTCAACCATAAGTTTCCATATACCCCCTTGTCCTTTAGTTATACGTATTAAACCTCACATATAATGTTATAATTTTTACTGGGAACAGTTATGTGTATTTTTTTTTAATTAAACCAAGATAGATTAGATAGATAGTATTTTATATTTACCCACTGGTTTATATTTGTTGTCTGTGGGAGGATTGGTCCATTGTGAGCGACTATTATCAGACAATAGGGATTTTTCCTTAAGAACAAAATGATCATTGTAATCATACACTGCAAAATTTTACTTCGTTTTGTACTAATATTATTCAGTAAGAAGAACACTTTTCCCATTGCTAGTTCATACTTCCACTTTCTTGCCTCTAATTTGAGCCATCTAAAACCATGTATCTATCTGTGTACTTGGTCTCATTTTTCTAACTAACTGCCATGTAATTTTCCTGTGATGACATGTGCAACTCCCGTACTAGGAATTAGAATAGCTCCTTTCTCAACAGTGAATGAGAGACTGCAAATCCACAAGCCCCAAAGACTGGGCAGGTACAAGGTTCTTTTAAAAAGTTTTTATTGTGATTGTGTACTTGGTCTCATTTTTCTAACTAACTAACTAACTGCCATGTAATTTTCCTGTGATGACATGCGCAACTCCCGTACTAGGAATTAGAATAGCTCCTTTCTCAACAGTGAATGAGAGACTGCAAATCCACAAGCCCCAAAGACTGGGCAGGTACAAGGTTCTTTTAAAAAGTTTTTATTGTGATCCCTCATTTTAATACCTGAATAACTAACTTTCCCCAAAGGGATGATACATAATCTTTACTCTGAAAAGTACATATACAGATAATGTATTGATATCATCTGGTCAGTGGTATCATTGATGATTGTCACATAAAAATTCCTCAGTTAAGCAGCTCTTCCTTTTTCTTTAAATCCTTGGTGCTGATACCAGACCAGCCCGTTATCTCTACTTCTTTTAAGACTGACGTGCTCTGGCTCTACACTCCGACCTCTCAAGAACAAGATAAAGGACCTGGTCTGGATGCTCTTGGGCAAGTGCAGCTGGGATACTCAGTAGGCTGGGCCTCAATTTAAAGAGCTTGTTTCATCATTATTTTTTCTTTTAAATTTCGACTGTTAGAGCTGGATTATTAATCAAAGATTTGTGTTTGCTTCAGTGGCTGATATACCACCCAACCCAAGAATCAGCTCAGCTAAGATGGCTTTGTTATGACAGGACTACTGCGCAGAGGTCTGTCTCAGACTTTCCTTCCACAAAGGAACGGGTCAGCCAGCCAGGAGATAAAGTCCTTTCCAACGCAGATAGATAGCATCACATGCCCTGCTGGCTCTTGGAACTACATACATAGAGCCGAAGCCCTGCTCTCAGTTCTTAGGGAACCTGTCTGGGCCATCTTCTCTCTCTTTCCTGGCTGATGGGGCAGCAGGGGACTGCGTAGGCCTCAGGCTCCTCGCGATCATCATAACACGTTCTGCATTCTAGTTCATGATGCCCAGGGAACGTGCTGGCCTCCACGCTGCCTGTGTCATGGGACCTTTCCTAATCTGAAACATCCTCGCCAAAGAAACCCCAACTCTCGGCTCATCCTACACCTATTTTTCTCTTATTTGTGCTGATGCTTCAGTTGGTTGTGCTTCCACAGTGGGCTCTGGCTCCAGAGGAAGAGATGGTGGCCTTGTGAGCTGGGATGTTCCTCCGGCACCTAGTAACAAAACAAACAGCTTGAATTCTCAGTTCCATGTTCCAGAAGAAATCAATATTTTCACTGTCAAGTTTCAAGAAGAAAGCCCATATTTTCTGAGACTAGTGGGACTGTGGCGCCTCTGGGCAGCTGTGAAGGAAGACCATAACTGAAGAAATAAAGCAAGTCAAGTCTGCCTTCAATGACCTTATAAAAGAAATGTTTCATTACCTGCACCATGCTGACTTATGATAAGGCAGTGAGAATTAAAGCGAGACTACATAACGAAAGGTGCTGTATTTCTAAACCTGAATATTGTAAAGACCCAGTGTACTGACATCCAGCTAAGCCTGCCAGTAGCTGTTACCTTTTACACAAATTGCCTTAAGGAAACAAGTGACAGTTTGGCCACCCTTGGGCTTTTTTCCCCCCTTCTAGGCAGCACTACATTGGATGTGTCCTGAGTCTGAAAAGCACAAGCCTCATTCAAAGCTGTAATCTCTTTGCAGGCACATGTGGCTTGTACCCATAGGTCTTCATATAGCTGTGTGTGGCTTCCTACCTGAGGGGAGCTTCCTATATGCGGCTGCTGAAGACATTGCCTGTCCTAGAGCTTGATTAGAACCCAGAGGCTGCTGGAAACTGGCGGCTTTACTGGTTGAAGTGGTCCGCTGCTTTGATTTGGGATCTTTAACTGGTTTAGTCCAGACCAGTGCCTCCCCAACCTGGAGAGCAGCTCCCAACTTCTGGGCCATCTCCACCATCTTGTGCCCAAGTGGGAAGGAAAAAAAAAAAAGAGTCACAGGTCTGACCAGCAGAGACAAGCCTCATCCCAGGTCTTCAGCGTGCAGGTGGGGATTAGCTGAAATAGTGTCTGCTGTACTAGCATTTGAGGGAGGAGACACTTACTGCAAAGAAATCATTCTCAAACAGAGACCACACTGCCCTGAGTGGATGGCAAGGGAGTTCTTTAAAGGCTCTCAAACCCAACAATTCAAGTTTGGTGCATTGTTGGACTAAATTCCTGCCTTTCCTATGTGAGGAGAATGGGAGGAAGCTACAAAGAGACATAACACAACTCATTTGAGCTGAGGTCTATCAATAATAGATATAACTCAGTAAGCCTGAATTTCCTCTTATTATTTTCTTCCAGGAAAGTTTCTTCTCAAGCTGTTCTTAATTGAAGAATTCATGCCACTAGGAACGTCAAAGCCAAAACAGGCATGAGCCTATATAATACCTTATATTTGGGTTATTTGGGCTTGATTCAAAAGTCTCGTGACAGCTTGCTTATGACTCTTAGGAGCTAAGACTCACCTCCGGGTCAAATTCCAGAGAGCTACTATCCTTGAGTAGGTTGACTTTCTTCTCCATCTCCTGGTACTGGGCCAGGGCGCCCCTCTCCTCTCCCTGGTTGTACAGCAGCACAGCGTAGTTCAGGTTTACCAAAGGGTTACACCTGTGCAAACAGCGATTCCTATGGAGCTGGGGCTTTGCAACACATGGTCATTTAGAGATCCTTCTCACTGCACAAAAACAAAACTGGCTAAGTACAGACAGCTCCACTCCACAGCAAGGTGGGGCACACACGTGTTGTGTGGACCTTTGGAGAAGAATCAGGGAATTAACTGCCCAACCAGCAAAGCAGGTACTGGGACCAAGCCTGACATCTCGGCCCTCAAAAGAGACGAAAAACAGGTCCCTACCCTGCTGCCTAACAGAGGCCAGTGGAGTAAATCCCAGGAGAGTCAAGTTTATCTTAAACTGAGCCCAGAGCCCCATGTGACATTCCAGCGAGCCCACAGCTATCAACAACCCAAGCCCACTGACAGCTCCCACTTTCTCTGGCCTCCTGACTACTAAGGGCTGGAAACGCTTTCTCAGAAAGAGTCATTATCGGGTCCTGCTGAGCCACTTTGTGCTCAGGAGCTACATCCTTCAGCACGGAGGCCCGCTGTGCACAGAGGCACGGGGAGCAAGCAGCTGGGCTGGCTCGGCAACGCCGGGGCCGTGGCGCCACCTCACGGCTCTGCAGCACCCAGCCCTCCCAGCGGCGTTCCCGACGGGCGGCTTACTTATCCAGGCGGACTGCTTCTGTGTAGGCTCTCCTGGCGTTCTCTGTATCTTCCAGATTGGTCAGAGCCACTGCAACAAAGAAAGTGAGTGCGGTGGCTGAAGAGCCCAGCAGAGAAAACACAGGCAATGTTTCAAGACGGCAGTTCCTTCAGCCGCCAAACCTAACTAACTCCTGCTGTGCCCGCCCAGCTCCTGGCACCACCGACTGTGCAGCCACTCAGCTTGGATTCCAGGTATCATCTTGTTCAACGGCCCCCTCTCCACAGTTAGTCAGCGGCCGGGTTCCATAAATTCCATTTTTTTTTTACAGCTTCTTTGGTGACACTGCCCTGGTTTAGTCGTGTCAGGCCTTCCGTTTTGTTCCCCGAGGGCGCTGTCTCGCTTGCCACAGCGCAGGCTGCCAGGTATCTCGCTGACTGAGACAAATCTGACTGCGTCACTGGCCTACTCAGGAATGCTCACATGCTCACTGCTCTCCAGCACCCGTAACCGTACCTTTAAACTTTTGTTTAGCAACAGAACACTCTCCCTTTTTAAATCAGTATTTTCTGAAAGCCTGACCTATAACACAAACAACAGCAGAGCTGCTCTGGAAGCCCTGCCCGCTCCACCTGCCCAGCTGTTCATCTACTTCTACCAGACACAAGAGGAGATCTAGGAACACAGTTGGGAAAAACAGAGCCTCTGGGATCGAGTGTACAGTCCCTGTGCTGTACTCAATGGTCCTCCATACTCTGACACCAGACTACCTCTCCTGACTCATCTCCCACCACGTTCTACAACACTATTGCCCACTGATGGCCTGGTACCTCCTGCAGTTTCATGGCTGCATGCCTTTACTCAGGGACTTCTCAGCCATTCTGTGCTACTGAATTCCAGCTTATCTTTCCACAACTCAGTGTGAAGACCATCTTTACTTTGTGAAGTTAGAATTGCTGCTTATGCCCTACAGTACAGCTATTTGTGTACATTCCTGTATCCCATTATGACTGGGCTATCTTTGTATTCAGACAGCCCCCAAGTAACCACCACTCAATTTGCTTTTGCACCCTTTCTCTTATAAATCAGAACCTCACAGTAATGACCAAAAAAAACAAATAAACAAACAAAAAACCCCAAAGACACCTGAAGACTACTGTCAATGAGAACATGGAAACTGCTTTTAGGTATACATTTCTTAACTTTAGTATAAGGAGAAATATCCCCCAGAAAGAATATTTAGTCAGTACTTTTATACTGTACTAGCAACAACAATAATAGACTAATTATATAATGACAATAAAACCAGTAGTTAACATTCATTGTGTCTAATCATGTAATCCTCTCATCAACCCTATGAGATATAGCTAGTAAGTAGTAGAGGCAGGACCCTACCTAAAGCCCAAGATCTTAACACCTGATGATAACTGGAGCTTGGCTGGATTCAATATATGAACTGTCACGGGAAAAGCACTGTTAAAAGATGAACTAGAGACGAACCTGATTGAACCTGCTGGTCTCTGAGTGAAATTCCCCTAAGTGAGGAGCAACAAGGTGCTTTGTCATCTTTTTCTTTCATATTTCTTCAAACTCTAGGACAGTAATCCAGATTCCTATGGCATCTGCAAGGGAATGGCTTCTATGGGACATTTAACCACTGGCCTATGATTCAAATTCATTTTTCCCTGAGTACAGACTGCGAAAGGGGTTCTTCACACAAATGTCTCTTACCAGCCAAGAGCATGTAGAGCTCCCCCATCTTTGGCTGGAAGTTGATGGCTGCACTGAGAAAATGGAAGGCTGATGCATACTGCTGCATAGTCAAGTGGACAAGGCCCAAATTATACAGAATCTTCCAATCGAAGGGTGCCAAGTAGTTGGCTCGTTTCAGGCAGCTGATAGCCTGGAGGAGAGAGCAGGCACTCGGTGAGAGGCTGGGGCAAGCTGGCAGAACCAGTAACTGAACACAAACCAGGAAAATGAGGAGACACTCACTGCCACGTATTTCTTCTTGCCAAAAAAACACATTCCAATGTTATTCCAGAGTGGAGGACTTTCTGGAACAGCACAAGCTACAACTCTGTATTTGGTGAGGGCAACATCAAAGTCCCCATGGGTCTGCATCATGCTGCCTGCTGCCAAGATGGCCTGAAAACATGGGATATGGAAAGTTGGTAATTCAGTCATTCCCAAAAGGCTGTTGCAGTGAAGTAGCCTTCCTGAGTCTAGATACTCAGCAGGCCCATCAGCACTGGTGGGACTGAAAAGCTTCTTCCAGGGACCTATACACTGTATCCAAGCTATTGGAACAAACGCTCACGAGGAACACTCACTCCTGCACCCCACACTGGCTCTCTTTGGCATAATACAGAAAACTCACTGACTTTACCCAGCTTATTTTTTTCCTACTGGTGGCCAGGGAAGTCACTATTTCAGAGTATCAGGGCCCTGTGAGTAAAAAGCACCTTTAATCTGTTCCCTACAGCCCCTACTTGGTACACCAAGTGCTCTAGACAACTCAGGTACACCTGTCTTTGGCCACTAAAGGTGCAGCTCCTTCTGCCACAGGGCAGAGGGTGAGTCAGCCTTAGGCTTCACGGATCAAGCTTTTCATGTCTCTAAGGAAAAGGGTTAAGGTGGGGTGTTAAGTGTGGCTAATACGACTTCCAAGATAGGACTCAGTCTGTACTGTTAACAAACAGCCGGTTTTGCTGCATCTCCCTCAATGATACATATCCACATGATGATCTCCTCGTCCCCAAAGTCGTATCTGGACAAGAGTTGTAATCTCAGATTCATCAGGAATCAAGTCATTTCAGCAGATTTATTTCTGACAGTAGTTACAGAGGCTCTGCCAATTTCCTAAGTAACATAAAACTTTACCAGCACTACAGTTTTGCTTTCTGCATAAGTTAACAGGCCCAATATAACAAATGTGCTCTTTTAGAAGATAAGAAGCAGAGCACTGATGCTTCACAGTATTTTCAAATGAGAGCCATGTTTATTTATAACTTCTCTAAGGAAAAAGTACTTTCTCAGATATACAGAACGCTTTCTAGGGCCAGATCACCTCCAGGAGTGGTGGGACCATCTGTGTGAAGGCTCTGGGGTTTGACAGCCTGCAATACCTTGTAGTTGGTGGGGTCATAAGTCAGTGCATTTCCAAGATGTTCAAATGCCTTCTGGTAAATGCCGAGCTTGGGAAAAAGCAAAAGCCAGAGAATTACATCGGGGGGTGGGGGGGACCGTAGTTAAGGAGACTGGCCAACCACACCCTCATCAGACAGACCCTGACTTTTCCGGGTTCTTCGGACAGAAAAAGAGCTACAGATACGGACTCTTAAAAAAGGAAATTAAGATCCCCACGTTTGTTTTCCCTCCTGTTTCGTTGATTTGTCTCCTGATAAGGTCAAAGTAGCTGTTTGCCAGGAACGGCCTCTGCCACACTAGCGCTGTTCCACCCAAGGCCTCTTGGCAGGAAATGGGCTGGTTCACCGCATCTCTCCTGGGGCCAGCCTCCCAAGCCAGAGCCCCGGAAGGCCCAGGGTTAAGCTCCTTTGAAAGAAAACTGAAACAGACGAAAAGGCCACCACAGAGGCAGGGCTGGAGGCAGGACCAGCTAAGAGGGGAACCTGGGGCGTCGACGGGGTGTGTGGGGCAGGAAAGAAGCCCTGAGGGATCCCTGGGCCCCGGGGCCTCAGGCAGACACAGAACAGCGATGGGGCCAAGAGAAGCCCACCCACACTCGGGAATGCGGAGGGGAGAGGAGACTTTTTATTCTAGACAATGCTTTTTTCCCTTCTCTCTTTTCTAGAGGACGTGGCTGGGAGAAGGAATAACAGAAATGGCCTTTGCCCCAAAGCCCTAGCGGTACCACAGCTTCTCCTTCCACCACAAAATGCCAGCCCCTCTGACCCCAGTTATTTCTCATATGTGTTCTTGCATTGGTTGGATAAGAATGATAATTGCACTAGGCTCAAACAGATTTATTTGCTTCTGATTTGAATGCTGAAAATTAATTCCTTTAGCAGACAAAGAATATCAGATGCAGAGAGTAAAGTTCATGTCCTTCTTATGACCTTTAGTAAGTTGTGTTAAAGTAAAAATGCAGGAAAACCACAACACACACAAACCCAAAAGCACTTCTAACGTCAATGCGTGGAGGAGTAAAGAATTCCTCTTACCTGGAGGTAGAGTAATCCTAAAGTTGTGAGAAGTTCCGTATTTTCTGGTGAGAACCTGCAACACAGAGATGCTCAGAGGGACACAAGATGTGTATGAGAGACACTAAGATACCCACATAGTAACTCACCCCTGTGCACTACGTGGGACACCACTGCGCCTCCCACTCCCCGCAGGAACTCTCAAAGGGATTTGGGAATTTCCTTCCAAAGTAGGTCACCTCAACCCTGGCTACAGGGAGGATTGCTCAGCAAGAAAGAATGGGACTTGGAACCCAGACTCCTTTCACAGGACCAAAGTCCTTAGAAAGAACCTATGGAATATTTTGTGCCACTGTCTTGATTACACTGATAGAATTCAAGAATAATGCCCTATAAACCAAGTCAGTCTAGAACACACACGCTTTTAGCCCTTTCCCTCTTGTGAGATTTTTTTTTTTTCCTGTTCTCACTGCACTCAATGCCAGCCAGCATAATTTCCCATGTAATTTAGGATCCCAAGGCCCCTAGTGCTCTGCTCTCCACATTAAACAAAAAGCCATACTAAACAGCCAAACTAAAGAAGGAAGACAACATACCCGCTCTAGGAAAGAATTAGCTGTTGGCTTTGTGGAGTAAACACCGGCTTAAGTAAAAGATTATCTGCCTTTCCAATCCCTCAATGATATTTGTCTTGTCACAAAACGAAAGCAACACTGAGCTCACATGATCTGACTACAGGATCACCAGACTGCTTCAACAGTGAAAATGACAGAAGGTGAAGAACAGTGTCTCCTGTTTCTAAGGAATGAGGTAGGGTGCTGGTTACCTCTGGGGAGACCAGAACCACAGGGGCCAAAGCCCCAGCCCGGGGAGGCCTGAGCTGGCCAGACAGAGCTTACTCAGTTCAACTGAGTATTCACCCTTCACTTTCTGCCATAAATACCCATCCTGATCACTTCCTCACCCAAAGCAAGTAAGTAACTTCCATGATTCTGGTGGGTGTCCATCCCCCCACCAAAACATGACTACTCTCTCCAAAGCTGCGGGTCATAAACAATGGTTTCTATAATCTCAGTGAGGCTCCAAATGCTCAGCTGACCTCTTTTCTCCTTTGAGAATTTCAGTGACTTAAGTCCTTGGCCAGCGACTAGAAGAATGTGTGAGCTAATGTAATTTATGTGAGCTAATAAGCTCAAAGAGCCAACTTATAGAATGCAGGGGTCAGGGATCAAAGCTTCCACCCAGCACCAAAAAGACGTTAACATACGCTACATGGCCTCCTTCCTACTTGTCCATATAAACTTAGCCTCTTGATGACAGAAGTCTCTTTTGTAGCTTAACAAACTAAAGGATTTTTATGTCTTTTCAGATATAAAATATGGTTGAAGAAAATTCCAAAAGCAGTGTTGTGACTAATATAACCAGAAAAGTTACTATCATGGTAGAAGACAAAGGTAATTAACAAATTAATAGAAATCTAAGTTTAGTTCAAAGTCTGATTATCAGGAATAATAGACTTTGTGGCCTTAAACCACAGATGAGGCATTCTATTAACTGACCAAACAAATGAGACACTAAAGCATTTTGCTACAGCTCTCCCACTTTAAACAAACACAAGACCCCAGACAGAAAAGACAAGATAGCATGTGTCCCTAGAAAAGAAACGCAGAACACCACACTGGGAAAGCCTGTCAGTTATGTTTTCAAGGGGGGTTTGGCTGACCCTAATGATATTTTTCAAAAGCATGATATTGGTCTCAGGCTAATAAGGCCAGATCTTTATTACTCCATCAGGAGATTTCTCTCCCTAATATCCTGAAACAAAAGATCTTAAAAGTTTAAAACCACAATGGCAGACTGCCAGCTGACTCCAAAATCTGCTCTCTCCTTCCTCCTAAGCACATCTGCCCACCTCCCTTGCAGCTAGATGTGGCCACCTCACTAATTTCAAACCATAGAATGTCAGCAGGAATGATGTGTGCAACTTCCTATTTATTCAGTACTTTGCTTCCTATACCACCTCCCCCGACCACAGCCTGGAGCACAGATGCTACAGTAAGTCAGCTGCAACCATGCAGGTGAAGGCAACAACCTAAGGAATGATGAGGAAGGAACATGGAAGGAACCTGGATCCCAGATTGATCTTGTGGAGCAAAGCTGCCCAGCTAGGCTAGACCAGCCACACTGATGGGTGAGAAAGAAACATGTCTGTCATCCTTATTTAAGCAATCGGGAGCTCTAAACCTTAGCTTAACAGTTACTCTGGCTCCTACAACTCACAATGTGTAACCAATCACACGTGTTCTCTCTTAGACTTGGGAGTTCATGTTTGCTCCCATTTTTGTTTTAGTTTCTCGCTGCTCTAAAGGAACAGACACACTTACTCCACTGCTTTCTTATAGATTTCGATGGCCTTGTCCAAGTCTCCCTCCAGCAAGTGGATCTTGCCCAGCATTATGTAAGTCAGATCATGCCTGTTAAGATGTAGGGCATTGTGCAACTGGTCTTGTGCCTAACAAGATGAACAGAGTAAAGAGAACCAGATCACTACCATGAAAGGACAATGACCTTGTACGGCTAATGTAAAGACAGAGCTCCTGCTATACTAATGTAGGAATATCACATTTCAGCAAATGCCCCACTACCCAAAAAACTAAAACATACCCAAACCGTGCTTGCTCATAGGACAGCTAGCAACATGGAGTGTCTGCCTCTAGAGCCACTTGGGAGGCTTGTACAGATGATTAAACTTTTTGAGTGTTTTCTGCTTTTTGATACTCACACCCATGACTCATATTTCATAAGTCAGAAGGGATATCATGGTCTGCCCCAAACTCGACCCCAGCTGCACCGCTGACCAACTGCACACCCTTCCCCAGGGTGGACCTCATTTTCTTCGCCAATATTTTGATGAATGAATGAATCCTCATTTATTCATTCAACAAGTATTCATCGAGTGCCTGTTGCTCTAGGTACTAGTATACAAGAACTAACGCAAGAGCTTATGTCCTCGTAGATGACGAAAAGGGCTTCGTTTAGTCCTTCACTGATTCAACAAGTATTTCTATAAATGCCAAGTACTGTATTTGCTTAGCCTTTAGGCTTTATAGTAAAATCTAAATATAATACTTCTCCTCCATACAGGTCTGACCAAAAACCAATTCCACCTCTCCCTGAGCTCAGAATAATCCTGTGAATAGATATGTACTTACTTGAAATATCCTCTGAAGAGAGAAAGCTCCTAACCAAATATGTAACACTGAAGATCTAGATCTGCCCAGAAAACCTAAGGGACCCATTAAATATGTATGTTTTATTTACATAGATACAGGTATTATTTATTTTTATATATCTCACAGGAACAAAGGTTATTCTCATACCTCAACTGCTGATGTACAGGTTTTTTTTCATACCCCTGAGGGATTGATTAGGTTGCATCAGTTTACAAATTGATATATATTAAACACTGTCAAATGGGTATCAACTAATTCAGATTCTCAGTCCTGTCAGCACTGGAAAAAGGAGAATAAAACTTCATAATCACTAAGTGGGAGCTTTATGAAGGAAACTTTACCCAACCCCACTATCATTAACTTTTAGAGTTCTCTATAATAATTTGGTCTATCCCTCAATTAAGATATATATTTTTTTCCCCTTATCTGAGTACCAGGGTAAGCACAAATGTTTTATCTGATGTAAGAGCCTTAGGCACTACAGCCTAATCACAATAAAATATACAAATGAAACATAAAAATCTCACACGGAAAATAACCTTAAAAACAAATTCTCCGAAATCAAATCTATTTAAGATTAAAAATGCATTTCCAGGGCTTCCCTGGTGGCGCAGTGGTTGAGAGTCCGCCTGCTGATGCAGGGGACACGGGTTCGCGCCCCGGTCCGGGAAGATCCCACATGCCGCGGAGCGGCTGGGCCCGTGAGCCATAAAACTAAAATCAGTTGCCAGTGGAGCATAATATAGCTCACAAGGTCTCAATTACACTTTTAAGACTTACAGGTCCACTTTTTGATATCTAAGTTTTATTAAACATTTGTGTTTCCATTCTGGAAAATTAAACTAGGGGGTGGAAAATAAGAAGAGAGGAAGAAATCAATTAGATTGCCATTCCCTAATAATATTTCTAGAATTTGTCACTTTCTTGTTAAAAGCAGAAAAACAAAAAACAGTAGAATAGTGACAAACGAGAATAAAAATGGGGATAAATGTATATGGCAGTTTCAATTTTTACTTCTAAAAATCTCGGCAAGCAGTAGGAATAATACAAAATGAGCAATGGCACCTCTGTAACAAGTGTACCCTCAGTGAAATCCCCAGCCAACCGCTCAGCCACCACCACCATTTCTATAAATTACCTTGTCCAACTGTTTCAGGTAAATGTAGCAAACTCCTAGGTTATGACAGATCTCCTACACACAAAAGAAAGGAAAACAACTTACTAAGTTCCACAGTAACTATTAGAGTGAAACAACAGGTGTCTAGAGATTATTATTCCTTGGCAAAATTTAAACTTTAAAACATGCACTATGGGGCTTCCCTGGTGGCGCAGTGGTTGCGCGTCCGCCTGCCGATGCAGGGCACACGGGTTCGTGCCCCGGTCCGGGAAGATCCCACATGTTGCGGAGCGGCTGGCCCGTGAGCCATGGCCGCTGAGCCTGCGCGTCCGGAGCCTGTGCTCCGCAACGGGAGAAGCCACAACAGAGGGAGGCCCGCATACCACAAAAAAAAAAACAAAAAAACAAAAAAACAAAAAAAACATGCACTATGGTTAATTTTTTACTTGAATCTTAAACAGATTATAGGAGATAAAAGCAGAATAAACCAGTGATCTTCCTGGGTCTATTTAGTACCTTGGGGTGCATGCCCAGCCCATTCCTACACCTTTTTTCCTCTAAGAGCTGCTCACTGAACAAACCCTTTGTCCCCTCTTCTCAGAAGAGACTACCACAGCCCCTTCTCCAGCCCTAAGGAGGTGTGTGTGTATGTCACTCAGAGTCCTTTTCCTAGGAATCTAGGAATTCACTAGGTGGTATGGACTTGGGGACTGACAGCGCCATCTGGAGGCCACTAGGATGGAATACATAGATGTAACTAGAGCCGATCTTCAGAAGACTATACAGCACAGGTCAGCAAACTCTGGCCCACGGGCCAAATCCATCCTCTGCCTTTTTCTGCAAATCAAGTTGTATTGGAACACAGCCACGACCGCTTGTTATGTATTGTCTACAGCTCTTTCACACTAGAACTTCAGAGTCAAGTAGTTGCAACAAAGACTGTATAAATCCACAAAGCTTAAAATATTTACTAACCTGCTCTTTACAAAAAAAAATTTGCCAACCTCTGATCTACAGAAAGAAAATAAATCAAGCAGAAATGCAGAGAAGCTACCTTGGTTGCTGACATCTTTGCAGTTCTAGTTCACTGCAAGACCAATCTATATTTCCTGACCTTGTGTTCTGTAAAATCTCTCTAACTCCCTTATATTAAACCTCCCTTTATTTAAGGCAGCTTTAGAGAAAGGAAAATGCAAGGGTGAGAAAACTGCTCCTGGGAAACAGTAAGGACCATCTTGTTAGTAGTGGGGAGGTGGAGAAGCACATTCAGACCCAGAAGTGTCCCTCTCGGAAGAAACATGAACCTTATAGGGCTCAGAGACAACAACTGGTTTAATGTTTTCCAAGTTCCCTAACATAACAACAACAAAATAGCAATCAGTGATTCTATGCCAGATGTTTTTCATATACATTACATTAATTTTCCCAGCAAATCTGCAACATAAGTATAACAATTCTGCTTTCAGAGGTAAGAAAATGGAAGCTCAGAGAAGTTAAGTAGTTTGCCTAACTTACGACAAAAAGTATCAGCACTGGGATATTTTTTTCTTAGTTCTAAATCTTAAAGAATTTCAACCATATATAAATGTAGACAGAATCACCATGTACTCATCATCCTGCTCCAACAATCTTCCAATCCATAGCCCCCCATCTCTCCCACTACTTTTGTAAGCAAATACCAGATAGTATCACATTTTATCCACAAATATTTCAGTATGTATTTCTAAAGGATAAGATCTCTTTTTTTTTAAGCTACCCACAATACCATTATCATACTTGAAAAAAAATTAGTAACTGCTGATACTGAATCATGTTCAAATTTCTGATGAATGTCTCACATTACAAAAAATTTTCTTTTTCTTCAGTCACAATCCAGGGACTTCCCTGGTGGTCCAGTGGGTAAGACTCGGCACTCCCAATGCAGGGGGCAAGGGTTCGATCCCTGGTCAGGGAACTAGATCCCACATGCATGCTGCAACTAAGAGTCCACATGCAGCAACGAAGATCCCACGTACCGCAACTAAGACCCGGCGCAGCATGCATGCATGCATGCATGCATGCATACATACATACATTTATTTTTTAAAAATCATAATCCAAATAATTTCCACACATTGCAAAGCACTGGGATTTGAACTCAGGCCTGTCTCTAAAACTTGTATACCAGACTTCCCTGGTGGTCCAGTGGTTAAGAATCCGCCTGCCAATGCAGGGGACAGGGGTTCGATCCCTGGTCCGGAAAGATCCCACATGCCGCAGGGCAGCTAAGCCCGTGCGCCACAACCACTGAGCCCGTGTTCTAGAGCCCACAAGCCACAACTACTGAGCCCATGTGCCACAACTACTGAAGCCTGCGTGCTCTGGGGCCCACATGCTGAGCCCACATGCTGCAATTACTGAAACCTGCGCGCCTAGAGCCCGTGCTCCACAACAAAAGAAGCCACCGCAATGAGAAGCCCACGCACCACAACAAAGAGTAGCCCCCGCTCACCACAACTAGAGAAATCCCACAAGCAGCAACGAAGCAACCAGCTCAGCCAAAAAAAAAAAATTAAAAAAAAATAAAACTTGGGCTTCCCTGGTGGCGCAGTGGTTGAGAATCCGCCTGCCGATGCAGGGGACACGGGTTCGTGCCCCGGTCCAGGAAGATCCCACATGCCGCGGAGCGGCTGGGCCCATGAGCCATGGCCACTGAGCCTGTGCGTCCGGAGCCTGTGCTCCGCAACGGGAGAGGCCACAGCAGTGAGAGGCCCGCGTACCGCAAAAAAAAAAAAAACTTGTATACCTTCTACTTCATCACCCTATAAAAATATACACAGGGAGCTGGAGAGGAGAAATGTAGCCCTACTTGTCCTTTAAATGTACTGGAAGGTAACTAACCCATAACCTTTTAAAATCATTTCTCAAAGATATTATTTGAGAAAGCAGTAGCAATATGCTTTAAACAAACTGGCAACCAAGAAAATTTTTGAAATTTGAAAAGGAAACTAGAACAAATCAGAGTTAAATCCTGTCTTTCATGGGGTGAGAAGATGCAGCAGACATCCTGCAAGGGCAATTGGTACAGTGGAAAGATCACAGGCCTAAAGTGAGGAATCCTAGATTCTAGGCCTGAATTCTGGCTCTTGTTCTGCCACTACCTCACTGTGTGCCCTTCAGCAAGTCCCTCCATCTCCCAAAGCCTCAGCTTCCTCATCTATCAATACGGGAAATTCTCCCTACTTAACAGCTGTTCCACAAGTCAGATGAGATCATGGTGGGAGGAATTACTATTCCCCTGCTGCGGCCAGACTGTGGAATACCCTGATGAGTCGAAGAAAGTAGGGCTACAAGGTTTGCTGCAGGCCACAGGCACTCATGAAGCATGTAGGGCAGAGACTGGCTGTTTGGGGAATGACCACCTCTACGGGCACCAATGGACTGGTTATCCCAGGTGAGTCAGTAATACCAAATGAGCTCTTTCAACCAACTGGACAAACTGAAAGACATTCTCCATTCCCCCTGTCCTGTCCCTGAGCTCTCCTGTCTCACTTCCTCTCTGTCTCCAGCTATGGGCTCATTTTCTCTTCAGCTCAGCCCTTCAAACTGTTTTTTCCAGGATTCCATCCTCGGTTTACTGCAGAGTGAGCTCATCCAATTTCATTGTTTTAATTATCACCTTTAAGTTGTTGACTCCAAAATGTGTATCTGTAGCCCAGAATACTTGAGTTTCAGATTTCTATATCTGGCCATGTATTGGATACATCTCAATTTAGATACCCTACCAGAAGGTACAATTCATCATGTCCATAATCTTCTAAAAGACAGGACTTAACTCTGATTTGTTATCATCACCCTCTCCCAAAACTTGCTCGTCTTCCTTCCTGTATTTCCTATTCTAGTTGATTGTCCCATAAACCACCAATCCATCTTTGCATCTGCAGCCCAGTGCCTGGCACATAGACGTTCATTTGTTGAAAGAAGGACCAAGTGAATGAAACGGCAACTCAATTTTCCTTTATCTGTAGCTTTACTTTGGCCTTTGGCTATAAAATACTCAATGGCATAAAGACTTAAACATCTCAGTCTTTAGACCTGCAGAAGAAAAGTGAATGACAAAAATAATAGTGCTGTGGGACTTCCCTGGTGGCACAGTGGTTAAGACTCCACACTCCCAATGCAGGGAGCTGGGGTTTGATCCCTGGTCAGGGAACTAGACCCCACGTGCATGCCGCAACTAAGAGTTTGCATGCCACAACTAAGGAGGCCACGTGCTGCAACTAAGGAGCCTGCATGCTGCAACTAAGACCCAGTGCAACCAAATGAAAAAATAAATATTTTTTAAAAATAATAATAATGATAGTGCCATAAGAACTGCAGGGAAAACCCATGCTAGCTCTTTCTACTAATCAGTCTAATCCTTCACTCTTAGATATGTCTTTCTAAGAATCATCAGGTATTTTGAAAAAAACCAATAGCATGAAAAAGAAGAACCAAAACAGAGGAAGAAAAAGATAATTGTGGAAAGCAGAACAGAACTTCAAAGGGTCAGAGACATGGAGAGGCTGCTGCAAGAAAAGACAAAGTTCTTAGAAATTAAAAATATAATTACTGAAATAAAAAATATTGAACAGGTAGGCTAAATAACAGAATGTGAATATAGCTAAAAACAAGTGATGATCTGGAAGACAAGACTGAGGAAATGTCTCTGAATGTACAGCAAAGACAAGGAGGTAGAAAATATGAGAAGCAAGTCAGGAGACAAGTAGAACAGGTACAGAACACGTCTGACAGAGTAGAAAACAGTGTGGCAAATGCTGCTAGTTATTTACCTAACATTCACTCTCTCTGTTTAACTTACCAACAGAACCCTAATTTTGTTTAGAGTGACAATATATTTCCCAACCTTCCTTACAAAAGGGTTAGTTGGTGTGATGTAAGGGAAAGTCGGTTGGGGATTTCTGGGAAAATTATACTTCTTTGATGAAGGTTATGTCCTTTTCTCTTTGTTGCTTCCTCTTTCTCCCTACCTAGAATGATGATGTGATGTTAGAGCTGCAGCAGTCATCTGGTAATCATGAAGAAAAAGCCTCAGCATTGACATCGCTGGACCACCAAATCAATGTCGGCAACTACTTACCCGGATTTCTTGTTTCATAAGAAAAAAATAAACTAATTTATAAAGCCAATGTTTAGTAAAATGTTTTGTTGCAGTTACACACAGTCCCTAACTGATAAAAAGAGACAATAGAGAGGAAAAAATAATCAAAGAACTACTCAAAAAAAAAAAAACAACTTGCTGACCCAAAGAAAGGCAAGGGTCTTCAAAGTGAAAGAGCCAACTGAACGTCCACAGATAAGGGGGATAAAAGAGAAAAGAAACACATCTAGACAACTATTACTGACATTTCAGAACTCCAATATAGAAAATCCTCAAAGCTTCTAGAGAGGAAAGTGGGGTTATCAACAAGAGTCAGACTGGTAACAGACGGCTCATCAACAACACTGACAGCCAGAAAACTAGGCAGCAATGTCTGCCGAGTTACGAGGAAACGTGATTTTTGATCTTATACCCAGCCAAATCATCGATCAAGTGTGAGGATAAAATAAAAACAGTTTTGGCGTGTAAGAATTCAGTAATCATAACAAAAGATAGCCATATGATAAATGGAACCATTAGCATGTCACTAATAACAAAGTTCCCTACTTACCCAATCTTTCTGGTTAAGTTTAGCTGCTTCATTATATACTTCAGTGGCAGCTTTATGTTTTCCCAAAAGAAATCTGGGGAAGAAACACATTTTCTGTGACTATTAACGCAAAGCTTTTACGGGACTATAACCCCACTAGTCCCACATCTGACTCATGCTCCAGCCAGCAGAGCATTTGGGAAGCCTCTTCCCTGTAAGCTGGCTGTGCTGGTTTAGCCAGTGAGGCTGCTGCACACCAACAGCAGAAGCTCTCTTGCTAGGGACAGAGTTGGTTCCAAGGCCCTGGGCCCATTCTACACCAATTTTAGTGAAAGTCTTCTGTAATTTATTTTCTACAGTGTACTACAAACGTAGACCAAAAAAGAAACAAGCCAAAGTAATTACCATGTTAAACAAAAACTGCCACAATATTCCATCATGATCTATTAGGGACAGGCCCTTCTCTCCCAAACTAAGTCTCTTTCCTTGATACTGGATCATCATTCTGGAGACACAGGGGAAAATCAGCCTCTATGCAAAGACAGTGCAGGTTATGAATGACAATGTAGGTAAGAAAGTGAGAGTGGGAACTCCACAGAACACTTTACTACTCTGGAGTAGTAAAGCTATTAGTACTTAACAGCTGATAAAGACAATGGAGGTTGCCTGCCTCCAGGAACCTTCAGGGCATTCACTCAACAAACACTTACTAAAAACCTACTGTGTATCTAGTATTATGCTAAGTGTTGGAACAGTAGGTGAGAAAAATTCCATGGGCTGCCAATAGGATTAGGGTACTTGAGGCACAAAATGTTCCTATTTATATGAGAAACATTATTGGTGTTCCCCCATCAAACTAGAATATACAGTGTTTGAAATACTCAGTTCCTTTATACTAGTTATCTCATTTTCTCAAATTTCAAAATTAATCCACACTCTTCAAAGTGAATCTACTATACCCATTAAGCAACCCTCCCTCTATTTATCCGGCTGCCAGAAGCAGCTCCAGCCTGAGAGTGCACTTTACACTGTTCTCTGTCAGTGCCCTAGGGCCTCCAGGCTGCCAATACTCACAAAGATCTGGCCACCTGCTTGAGGTTATCAGCAGACTGAGGGCTGAGAACGGCACACGTCTGAAAGAGTTCTAGGGATTCTTGGATATTTCCTTCCAGGCGAAATATCAATGCTGCCAAGAAAGAGAAAACACAGAAAATAAAATCATGTTCTAGGAAGAATGGAGCCTGACATCTGAAAAACTGGAGAAGAGGGAGGTAGGAAATCGTATCAAAGAAATCCTTTCGATAATTGTGTCTCTAATACAATCAGATATGACTTCAGATGGATTGAAACAAGCAGCAAAGTTGTTGATGAGCTAAAACCTTTTTTTTAAGGTGTCTGGAATCTACCTATTATTCCTCCACTCCCAGCTTCCACCACGCAGATAACTGGGTGCCTTGTAAATTATCCCACAAACTCTTCACTATAAGAACATTCTTACAGCTCCTCATCAGATGCTCTATTTATCATGATAATTCCGACATCCACCTGATAGTTTTCAGAGAGTACACCCAAATGGGGCAAGTGCAATCAATAACTCAAGTCCACCAAGGAGATGCTGGCAAAGAATGCAGTAATATTTCAGACTTGGTTTTCAGTATAGCAACCAATCAGAATCAATCATTTTTCAGAAGAATTTACATGCTTAACTACTATCAGGCACTATAAGTCTGGAACTTGTGATATTGGGAATAAAAGAGCATTATTTGGGCTTCCCTGGTGGTGCAGTAGTTAAGAATCTACCTGCCAATGCACGGGACACGGGTTCGAGCCTTGGCCCGGGAAGATCCCACATGCCGCCGCGGAGCAACTATGCCCGTGCGCCACAACTATTGAGCCTGCTCTCAAGAGCCTGCAAGCCACAACTACTGAGCCCACGCACCACAACTACTGAAGCCCGCACGCCTAGAGCCCGTGCTCCGCAACAAGAGAAGCCACCGCAATGAGAAGCCCGCGCACCACAACGAAGAGTAGCCCCTGCTCGCCACAACTACAGAAAGCCCGCACACAGCAACAACGACCCAACATAGCCAAAAATAAAAACAAATAATTTATTTTTTTAAAAAAGAGCATTATTTGCCATGATGTCCTAGATATGTCAATATCTTACCAATTATGTCAGAAAATTATATATTAATCTGAAGACTACAAATGCAATGAGTGGTCAACAAAACCATTCACTTACATCAAAGAGTCAAAAAGATAGTTCCTGGGAAAACTAAGGATGCTACTTTGGGCACTACAGAGTAAAATTCCAGTCAGTGGTTCCTATACTTGATTTCTGATGAATTTCAGTTATTCTGTTTTATCCTGTATACCTCTAGGCTTCTTCCCTTCATCCCGACTCACGTTACAAAAAATCCCCAAGCTTTTCCTCATCTCTTTTCGCTTGACTAGAAGGAACCCTTCCAAAAGCCTCTTCTGGACCTGAAACTGCTGCATGAGACAGGGACCCTAACAACTGTTCTGAAAAACACTAGCTGGAAACTAGAATAGGGGTGAAGGATAGTAGCAAGTTTTTTTAAGAGAACTAGTCGTTTCTGAGGTCAAATCCAGCACAATAATCATGTACTGATTTCAAAAAACAGTAATATTGAATAAGAGATCTGTGGAACATTTACTTGAATTTAAGGATTTCGTAAGTTGTTTGATCTTTTTCCAGAACCTACGCAGAGTGTGCACTCTGGCAAGAAGAGAAGAAATATATGTCTTACCTTGGACATAGATAGCATATTCACATAACCCCTGAGTCTCCTGAAGCTGTTCTTTGATAACATCCTGAAAAAGAAAGAAACAATACTTCGGAGTAGTGGTTAAGTGTCTTCAAGTGTTTTTAAGAAAAGGTAAACATGGACAAGGAATACATGTAAGAAATCTACAATACTAATGATGACTAATAAAGTAGTTCATTCGGATTTTTTAAAAAATTTCAACTCTTGTTATGATTGCTTATTCTAGAACAGGGGTCAGCAAAGTACAGCCCACAGGCCAAATCCGACCCACACAGCCTATTTTTGTACAGGTCTCAAGCTAAGAGTGGTTTTTTTATTTTTAAAGGGTTATTAAAAAATAAGAGAAGATGAAGTACATGAGACACAGACTATCTGTGGCCTGCAAAGCCTAAAATATTTACCATCTGGCCCCTTACAGAAAAAGTTCGCCAACTCCTATCTACACTCTAACTAGGCAGGCTAAGAAAACTATGAAAAGATTTCCATGCACCATTATAGATGCTAGGAGCTCTCTGATGAGCAAAGTACAGGCTCTACCTTTGTCCTATGATGGGCTAAGACCAGGGAGCTATACAGCTGAGAGGGCAATCACCTGATTCTAACCTGAAGAATCAGGGAAGGCTTTCCAGGGTAAACAGTTTCAAATCCTGTGTTAGCAAGGGATGGAGGAAAAGCCGAGGTGGCCCAGAGAGTCAGAGAGAGAAGGGCTTCAGACGCCATGCTAAAAAAGGTCGAGAGCAATGGGAAAATCGTGATAAATTTTAAGTGGGAAGTAACCAGATTCTATTTGCTCCATTTTTGGAATGTTGTGGAAATAGATGGAAAGGAGGCAAGATTAGAGGCAATGTTGGCATAAGAACTCTGGTTAATTTAAATAAAAATGACAGGGATTAACTAAGGCGTGGGGTGGGGGGGGGGGTGGACAATGTGTTGAGATAGTAAGAGAAGGATCTCCAGGACTTGATGATTATCTATATTATATTAGGGAAAGTGGGTCAGAGGATTCTGACACAGAGAGCTGGGTGAATGATGGTACCTATCCCCGAGACAGGGAACTGGAGAAGGAATAGGTTTGGAAAGAAGAAGATAAATTCAGCTACAGAAAAGATGAATTTGAAATGCCTGGGAAGCATTCAGTACGTATCTCTAAGATCAGGAAGAAGTGTATGGAATGAGCAGAGAAAGGAGTCAAGGACAGAACCTAGAAATAGCCCCAACTCTTAAGAAAAAAGCAAAAGAAGAGAAGCCAAAAAAAGGGAACAGAGAAAGTGGTCAATAAAGGAAAAGGGAAATAAGAAAAGGATAATATCACAGATGAAAAAAAAATCTTTCAAGATTCATACTGGAACATTGCTAGTTCTTTACATTGTCATAGGTACAAATGTCACAGGTATAAAACTACAACCTTAAAAGCATTACAAAGCTCCGAATGCCAAAAAACGAGAATACCAGGGATATATTTTGCATGATGATACTATTCTCTGCCAGCAAGTATGTAACGTATATAGTAAGTTACCAAAGATACAGTTTAGAGAAAATACAAATGGTTTTAAAATATATAAAGGACCAAGCTCACCATAATAAGAGAATTATAAAACTCAATGAAATACCATTTTTCACCTATCCAGAGATCAAACAGTTAAATACTATGCCATATTGAACATCTGCTCTCCACCATGAGACCAACAAGTCCCAGCCAGTGGCTGCTCCTTCAGCCTGGTCTTGAAATGAGAAGACACATGGAGCACACTTGAATCTGACCCACAGCCTGTGGTCAAACCCAGCCAACCTACAGCCAATCTGAAGGCCCATGAGTAATAAGTATCTGTTGTTAGAGGCCACTGACATTTTGAGGTTGTTTCTTAAGCAGCAATATCATAGCAAAAGCTAACCAATACACAAAATGCAGAGAAATGAGATTTCATACATTTTTAGTGAGAGCTAAACTGTCACACAAACTCTGAGTGACAGACACAGTTAGCTGCCTAACCAAAGCCTGCCTCTCGTGTTCTCTACCATTGGCCTCTCACCTTGCATGCTTCATAATCCTTCCGGATATAGTGGAGATGTATCAACCAGTTCTGCTTCTCCAAAATAGGAAACTCTGGAGCTGGGTAGCATATTTTGACAAAACAAACAACATAGTCATTGTTATTAGGTTTTCTCCTTGAGCACTGTCCTCAACTAACCACAAGCATACTGTAATATCACGTTAAATTCTTCATGCTGCTGATCATAAGAATACAGTGCATCAAAAATGTGTGGATTATTAAATTAAGAGATACCTGTCCTACTATTACACATTGAATATATACTTCTGTTCAGTTTTGGTCATTTATAATGTCGGTTTCTCAACTGATAACTTGCCTGAAGAGAAAAACAGAATCATTCTTTCCCTCTTTTCCTCTCTCTCTCTCCCTGGTTTTAGAACGTGAATAAGATGACTTTCCAAAGGATATTTCAGGAGTGTTACTAACAAAATATACATACCATAGTTAATATCACATCTGATAGATCAGAGGACCAGAAATAGCTAAACACAGTCTTAGCAATAGCTCAAATGTGAAACATTATACTGTTGCCCAGGAATGAGAAGTCAACAAGGAGAAAAATATTTGAGCCACTGAAAATGATTCATGATACAGAAACCCTGAGTTACTATCCCTTTGAATTCAATTAAAATACAGGTAAAAATATATTAAGAAATTATTTTTCTATGGTAAAAAGGATGACAAGTATTCACACCAACCTCAGAACAGTGGTGACCTCAAGGAAGA
Source organism: Physeter macrocephalus (assembly GCF_002837175.3). NCBI lineage: Eukaryota > Metazoa > Chordata > Mammalia > Artiodactyla > Physeteridae > Physeter > Physeter macrocephalus. Next base: position 64,360,243 of record NC_041224.1, on the reverse strand, counting down.
AAGAGGGAAGAGTAGAATTAGGAAGCAATAAAAAGGAGATTTCAACTGTTAAATGCTTTATTTATCAAAAAAATTAAAAGCTCTAAAGTATACATGGCTAAGTGTATTTATTTATTAAATCTGGCCTGTAAGTACACAGGTGTTTGTATTTTTTAATGCATTTTAATATATGCTTGTAATCCCTGTTTTGTTTTGTTTTAATGATCATTTTCTTTTTGTTGTTTTTGTTGGCCACACCACGCAGCACGTTGGATCTTAGTCCCTGACCAGGGATGGAACCCGCACCCCCTGCAGTGGCAGCGTGGAGTCTTAACCACTGGACCACCAGGGTACTCCCTGATTTTTAAAAATGTAAAAGAAAGGGTACAGCAGGGGAAGAAAGGGAAATGATTTGTAATCATTCTGTTCCAGAACCTTAGGTGATATATCAACGGAAAACCCAAGACTTATATGTCCACAGTATGACAGGAAGGAAAAAAAGCTTACTGTGACCCAGAATTAACATTGCAGGAACATAAAAATTAAGAATGCTGCTTACTCTTTCCCAAGAATAGGGAACAGCAACAGAATCTGTGAAGTGAAATTATGACAGAAAGTATGTATATGATTTTATATACTGGAAGAAAGAAAAAAAAGATAAATGTTAATCAACTAACTCTTCATCTTCTGATTACCCACATTCTCTGACTGAGACCACCCTTCTTCTAGTCAGCAAGGGCCTATGTGAGATTCTTCAATGACTTTTGTCTACTTCCTTCTCTTCCCCCAAGCCCCAACAATCATCAGATATTAGCCATTCATGTTCTGCCTAACTAACCACTTCCAGAATTAAATTTCCTACTAAAGACCACACAAATCACCAAGCTTAAAGATGGATGTGAGGGACTTCCCCTGGTGGTCCAGTGGGTAAGACTCCACGCTCCCAGTGCAGGGGGCCCGGGTTCGATCCCTGGTCAGGGAACTAGATCCTGCATGCATACCTCAACTAAGAAGTCCACATGCCACAACTAAAGATCCCACAAACCGCAACTAAAAGATCCCGCGTGCTGCAAAGAAGATTCCACGTGTCGCAACTAAAACCCGGCACAGCCAAAATTAAATAACTAACTAAATAAATACTGTTTTAAAAACCAAAACAACAAGACGGATATGAGTGGGTGTGCATGTAATCTTGGATCAAGTCTCAATTGTATGGCCTACCTCAATGTTACCTACCCTCTAAAGCAGCAGTCCCCAACCTTTTTGGCACCAGGGACCAGTTTCATGGAAGACAATTTTTCCAAGAACCGGGGGGATAGGGTGCAGGGGTCGTTTCGGTATGATTCAAGCACATTACATTTATTGTGCACTTTATTTCTATTATTACTACATTGTAATACATAATGAAATAATCATACAACTCGCCATAATGCAGAATCCGTCGGAGCCCTGAGCTTGTTTTCACTTGCCACTCACTGACAGGGTTTTGATATGCGTCTGCAAGCAATTGATTTATTATGGTCTCTGTGCAGTCAAACCTCTCTGCTCATGATAATCTGTATTTGCAGCCGCTCCCAGCACTAGCCTCACCGCCTCAGCTCCACGTCAGATCATCGGGCATTAGATTCTCATAAGGAGCACGCGACCTAGATCCCTCGTATGCGCAGTTCACAGTGCGGTTCCCGCTTCTATGAGAATATAATGCCACCGCTGATCTGACAGGAGGCGGAGCTCAGGCGGTAATGCAAGTGATGGGGAGCAGCTGTAAATACAGATGAAGCTTCACTCGCTTGCCCACAGCTCACCTCCTGCTGCGAGGCCCAGTTCCTAATGGGCCACGGACCGCTACCGGTCCATGGCCCAATGGTTGGGGACACCTGCTGTAAAGGGAAGGAGACAACTGAATCCTTTGAGTTTACAATATCACTAAGTATCATTGTTTCCACAACCTAAAAGAAAATTTATAAAATGCAAATTTGAGTCTTCCCTATTATTACAATCTTACAATAAAAAATGAGGCATTTTTTGTGTTCCATGGGTGAAGAATGGAGGAAAAAAATGCTCAATTTGTAAGGTATCTCAAGAGCCCAGAGGCTCATGAAATGGAGTACTAGGGCTGAGAAGAAGGGAAAGCACCACCAAATTCAAGTGCCTAACAGTCATTTCACACTCCTGACGATACAGTTTGTCTAAAAGCTAAAAGAACTTTAGGCTCGTCAAAGACTTTATAAATCATTTCAGTGCCCCATAACTGTCCTATTAACTGTGTAGTCTTGGGAAATTTAGTTTCCTCATCTATAAAATAGAGACTCGGGCTTCCCTGGTGGCGCAGTGGTTGAGAGTCCGCCTAACGATGCAGGGGAAACGGGTTCGTGCCCCGGTCCGGGAAGATCCCACATGCCACGGAGCGGCTGGGCCCGTGAGCCATGGCCGCTGAGCCTGCGCTCCGCAATGGGAGAGGCCACAGCAGTGAGAGGCCTGCGTACTGGAAAAAAAAAAAAATAGAGACTCATTCATTCATTCAATAAATATTCACTGAGTACCAACCACATGCCAGGCACTGGGGATACAAGAGCAAACAAAACTGGTTATAAGCTTTCAGGGAGCTTATAATCAGGGCAGGGGTGGGAGGTGCAGGTTCGGAGAGTGCTGGCAGAAGGGACAGATGATAATAAAATCTCCATTATCAGTGATATTCTTCTCACATTTAAATAGGAGAGAGCCAGGGGATAAAATACCCCACAGAGATGTGAAGATTGAATGACAATACATATAAAGAGGTTCAAGTACTGTCTGGTACACGCTAACCCCTAAAGAAGCGTTAACTGTTGTTGCTGTTATTTTATCATCATTATTATTAGTCATTTTCAAAAATGAGGAAATTCTGGATACCACAGAAATCCCTATGAATTCTGAATTTACAGTTAGAATTTTACCTGTAAATGTGTAAGTTGAATTTCTTGTATTCCAAATCATTGCTCATTCCAATTCCCCCTACAAACAGGGATACTTACTGGTTCTTATATGCTTTCACAAGTATTATGAGAATTACCTATTTGAAAGGTCCTCTAAAAAAGAGAGGCATGTAAGTGCAAAGTAGAGCCGCCTCTATTTTACAGCAGAGCAAGGTGGTCATCTCCCATGTTACACTTTAGTACGAGTGTGTATTACCATGGAAGTCAGGTGGCCAGCTGATGAGATAAAGACAAGGTAAAGCCTTTCAGTCATCACCAAGGCAGTGGGGGCAGAAGGCTGGCAACAATATTCCCTTGCCCTTCTCTTCTCCTGCCCCCATTCCACTCTTTTGTGACACCTCTTTCTTTCTTCCTCTAAGGATGCACAAGACATATCTTAAACAATTCCATAACTGAACAAACATGACATCACAAGAATTCTTCCTCCCTGTAATTTGCCCTAGGTGCGAAATTCTCATAGAAATAACCAAAACTCAAAACTTTACATAAAACTGGTTAATGGTAGTGAACAGCATCCTGGATATATGAATGTTGAGCAGAAAATTATTGTGCTTTGAATTTTTAGTTGAAAAATTTTCTAAAATGACTAAGGCTTTTGTAAGTACATTGTAAATGAACTATTCTTTGGTAAAGGATCTCTTCCAGGACCAGAAGACAGGCAGCAAATCAAATTTTTATATGCAGAAGTCCAATCTTGATTCAGTACCAGACTTCTATGGGACTTAGAGCAAGTTATTTAAGTCTCTGGGCCTCCATTTTCATGCCTATAATTTTCACTGGAAAATTACGGAAAATCTGAAAGTGATCATTCAATAAAATGTTAATCTCCTCATGTTATAATAGGAATTATAACACTTTTCTACCTCAATATATTATTTGAGACATCAAAAGATATAACAAATCTTGAAAAGAATGTAAATGGAAGACATTTTTACTAGTATCGATTTGAGCTCTGTATCAGACAGGGTCTAACAAGGAAACCCAGAAACCACTTGAGGATTTAGAACAGAAGGACTTCAATGCAGTGAACAGGTGAGGGAAGAAATGAGAGGCCCAACAGGGAACAGTGATGCAAATCAGAGGTTAGCATGGGAACAAGTCACTACCACCTCTAGGCTGACGGAAAAAGGGAGGGAATGTATTGCTACCAGTATCCAAGGCTGAAGTTACCTGGAGGAAGCTGAAAACAGAATGGCCTGACTGGCAGAGCAACAAAAGAGACGCTTCCCGAAACCACCCCACTCCGCCAACTTTCCAAAGCAGAGAGAAAGAGGGGAAAGCCCTGGCTTCTCCTACTTCCTACCCTCCAATCTCTTGCCAGTTCCTCTCACTTGCTAACCCAGCCAGAAACTGCTGACACCAGAGCCTGGGAAGGAATGAAGCCCGTAAGGGTCAGCTGCTCACAATACTCAGTGGAGAAGGGAAGGGTGAGGAATGGATCTGAGGGCAAACAGGCCCAGGATCAGCAGAAATACCAACTCTGCTCAGGAACATAGATGATGATGGAGGAGGAGGAAACTGGACTGAATCAGTAGTCACCCAAGGATCCACGTTAGAAGATAACTTTTTAAAAAAATATTAAACTGCTACCTATCAAACTTGTTCGCTTCTCATGAGCTCAAAATGGGATGAGGAAGAAAGGAAAAGGTCATATAAAAGTTCAATTATGGTTTTACTACATACCCTAGATTATTTTATTTTACTTTCTCAAATCAAAACTTAATTATATTTTATCCTTCTTAGGGGCGCATGGGCGTGTGTATCCCCCATGTGTATTTATATACGATATTTTTATATATCTATATGATTTACTTATATCTATAATTATATAATATTGATATGTAATTTATATATATATGTATTTGATATATATCTATATCAAAGTGTTTTTTCCCCTATTATAACACTGAATGTTCCCATGAGGCTAGTGAGTCACGCAATTCAGGGACTATTCCAACATTACAGATGAGGAAATTAAGACTCCAGAGGTTAAGTGATTTGCCCATACTCAACAACTAATTAATGGAAGAGGCAGGAGTATAGCCCAGGTCCCCAAAGTTACTCGTTAAACTATACCAAGTTTCTGCCCCAACTGTAAATGACTTTCTAATTTTAAAATATAAGTGTCTGGGCTATCAACTTAGCAACACAAAATTAATAATGATTTTAAAGTTTTTCTATTATTAAAAAAAGCAGGGCTTCCCTGGTGGCTCAGCGGTTAAGAATCTGCCTGCCAATGCAGGGGACACGGGTTGAAGCCCTGGTCCGGGAAGATCCCACATGCTGCGGAGAAACTAAACCTGTGCACCACAACTACTAAGCCTGCGCTCTAGAGCTCGCAAGCCACAACTACTGAAGCCCACGCACCTAGAGCCCGTGCTCCGCAACAAGAGAAGCCACAACAATGAGAAGCCCACGCACCGCAACGAAGAGTAGCCCCTGCTCACCGCAACTAGAGAAAGTCCACGGGCAGCAACCAACACCCAATGCAGCCAAAAATAAATAAATAAAATAAATAAATTTATGAAAAAAAAAAGCAGAACAGGATTTTTAACATATTAAGGTAGCAAGATTTTCAAATTTTTGAAAAAATTGGTTTTTTTTTAAATACATACTTATGGTAAGACAAAACTGAAAGGACACAGAGTATTAAAGACTCCATTATTCCTCCTCACTAGAGGTGAATAGTTAGTATTTTCTAAGGAATTTCTATGCCTATATAAGCATATGGGCAAATGTACACGTGTACATGTACACAAAGGGGATTATATTAAACATATTTGGAAACTGTCTGCTTATATCTACTGAACCTAAGTACATCCTTTCCAGTGACCCAGCAATCCTGCTCCTAGGTGCATGTGTACCCAAAAAACATATATTGATACTTCATGGTGGCATTATGTGTAACATCTCAAAATTAAAGTATCCCAAATGTTCATTCAGAGTAAAATGAACAAACTGGAGTATCGCCCCACAATGTACTGATAATACTAGATTATAATGAAAAAAAAAAAAAAAAAACAGCCACTACTACATGCAACAATATAGATGAATACCACAAAGATAATTCTGAGCAAAGAAGGCAGATATTAAAAAGTACATACTGAATGATTCCATCCATTTATATTAAGTTGAAAAGCAGGCAAAACTGATCTACATGGTAGACGTTAGATACAAGTAACTACCTTTGAGAGGAGCGGTTAATGACTGGTAGGGGGCATGATGGAGGCCTCTGGGATGCTGATGATGTTCTATAACTTAATCAGGATCGTTAGTACCTGAATATGTTCACTTCGTAAAAATTTACTGAGCTGTACAATTATAATTTATGCACTTTTCCGTATGTATGGTATATGTCAATAAAAAAGTTTCAAGAATCAAACTAGGGCTTCCCTGGTGGCGCAGTGGTTGAGAGTCCGCCTGCCGATGCAGGGGACACGGGTTCGTGCCCCGGTCCGGGAAGATCCCACATGCCGCAGAGCAGCTGGGTCCGTGAGCCATGGCCGCTGAGCCTGCGCGTCCAGAGCCTGTGCTCCGCAAAGGGAGAGGCCACAGCAGTGAGAGGCCCGCATACCGCAAAAAAACTAAACAAAAAAGAATCAAACTAAACACCTCCTCAACCAAAAACATTAATTTCTGCGGGACTTCCCTGGTGGCGCAGTGGTTAAGAATCTGCCTGCCAAAGCAAGGGGAGACGGGTTCGAGCCCTGGTCCAGGAAGAGCCCACATGCCGCAGAGAAACTAAGCCCATGCGCCACAACTACTGAGCCTGCGCTCTAGAGCCCGCATGCCACAACTAATGAAGCCCGCGTGCCTAGAGCCTGTGCTCCACAACAAGAGAAGCCACAGCAATGAGAAGCCCATGCACCGCAATGAAGAGGAGCCCAAGCTCGCTGCAACGAAGACCCAACACAGCCAAAAATAAATAAATAAATTTATTTTTTTTAAATTTAATTTCTGCAATACCAGTGCAGAAGGGGTGGGGGGACATACAACTCAGTCTGCGGGTAAAGGTCAAGACTTCCTAGACAAGACACAAAAGGCATTAACCATAAAGGAAAAAAATTAATAAATCAGCCTTCTATCCAAATTAAAACTTCTGATCATCAAAAGATACATTAAGGAAGTGAAAAGGTAAGACACAGGCTGAGTTGTGGAGACAAAATTCACAATACATATAATAGGGAAAGGGCTTGGACCCCAAATATATTAAAGAATTCTTAAAAATCAATAATAAGAAAACAAACAATCCAATTTAAAAATAAGCAAAAGACTTAAATGTTTCCTTCACAAAAGAAATTAGTGACCAATAAGTATATGAAAAGGTGTTCAACATCACTAGTCATCAGAATAATGCAAATTAAAGTCACAATAAGATACTACAACATACGCACCATCATGTCTAATGTGAAAAAGATGGACAGTATCAAATGCTGGTTTGAATTTACAGCAAGCAGAACTCTCATAATTGCTGGTGGGAGAGTAAAATAGTACAACCACTTTGGAAAACAGTTTTGCAATCTCTTATAAAGTTAAAACATATACTTTACATATGACCCAGCAATTCCACTCCCTAGGTACTTACCTTACACAAAAATGGAAACACATGCCCCACACCCACAAAAAGATGTATAAATGTTCATAGAAGCTTTTACATAACTGTCGAAAACTGGAAACAACACAAATGTTCATCAACAGGAAAATGGATAAACAAATTGTGGTATAGTCTTACAACAGAATACTAGACAGCACTTTCAAAAAATAAAAGAACTACTGATATATATATATATATATATATATATATATATATCTCAACATGGATGAATCTCATAAACATTATGCTGAGTAAAAGATGCCAAAAGCTAAATAGTACATACTGTATGACTGCATGGCAGGAAGTTCAAGCACAGACAAAATTAACTTTCAGGGACAGAAATCAGAACAATGATTCCCTCTAGGACAGAACTGAAGGATTGACTGTGAGGAAACTTTCTGGGTGATAAAAATGGTTAACTCGACCTGAGTGATGATTACATAAGTACATATAGTTATCAAAATTCAAAAGTTGGGCACTTAAGATTTGTAGATTTTACTAGCATTGGGAAAAAAATAAAAGTTAAATTTAATTTTTTATTTAAATTAAAAGTTAACATTGTTCCTCAAAAAAAAAAAAAAAAATCAAACAGAATTACCACATGAACCAGCAATTCCACTTCTGTGTGCATACCCAAAAGAGCTGAAAGCAGAGAGCCTCTTTCTACAGTTGCTGCTAAGATGCTTCCAAGGAAGCTAAGGCCACATTGGGGTGAGGCCCTGAATAGCACCGAGCCTGGCAGCCACCAGCTGGGCACCTTTCAGCTTCATCTACTTGGCCTCATTCTGCACTACAATAGGTGACAGTCACAGACGATAGATCAATGTTCTCATTAAAGCAGCCAATGTAAATGCTGAACCCTTCTGGCAAGGCTTTTGTGCAAAGGCTCTGGCCATCACCAACCTGGGAAGCCTCATCTGTAATGTAGGGGCTGGTGGACCTGCCCCAGCAGGAGGTCCCACCGCCTCCACCACTGCTCTCCAGCTAAGAAGAAAGTGGAAGGCAAAGAAAGAAGAACATGAGGAGTCCAATGACAACAAGAGCTTTTTGACTAAATCTCTTTTGTAACACATTCAATAAAAAGCTGAAGTCCTATTAAAAAAAAAAAAAAAAAAGTAGGTACTCAAACAGGTATTTATACACCAACATCCGTAGCAGTGATGTTGACAAGGGCCAAAAGGCTGAAACAACCCATATGTCCATCAACAGATGAGTGGATACACAAAATATGTACTGCATATACATACAATGGAATATTATTCAGCCTTAAAAAGGAATGAAATTCTGTCTAACATGTTATAATACGGATAAACCTTGAAAATATTATGCTAAGTGAAATAAGTCAGACACAAAAGGATAAATATTGTATGATCCTGCATATATGAAATATCCAGAATAGGCAAATTCATAGAGACAGAAAGCAGAATAGAAGTTACCAGGGGCTAGAGGCGAGGGGAAGTGGGGAGTTATTATTTAATGGGTACAGAATTTGTTTAGGGTGCTGAAAAAGTTTTGTAAATAGATAGTGGTGATGGTTGCACAACATGGTGAATGTAATTAATGCCACTGAATTGTACTTTTAAATGGTTAAAGAAGTAAATTTTATGTATATCTTGCCACAATTTTAAAAAGAATCTTCTATTAAAAAATACTCTGGGGGGCTTCCCTGGTGGCGCAGTGGTTGAGAGTCTGCCTGCTGATGGAGGGGACACGGGTTCGTGCCCCGGTCCGGGAAGATCCCACATGCCGTGGAGCGGCTGGGCCCGTGAGCCATGGCCGCTGAGCCTGCGTGTCCAGAGCCTGTGCTCCGCAACGGGAGAGGCCACAGCAGCGAGAGGCCCGCATACCGCCCCCTCCCCCGCAAAAAAAAATACTCTGGGGACTTTCCTGGTGGCGCAGTGGTTAAGAATCTGCCTGCCAATGCAGGGGACACAGGTTCGAGCCCTGGTCCGGGAAGATCCCACATGCCGCGGAGAAACTAAGCCTGTGCACCACAACTACTGAGCCCACGTGCCACAACTACTGAAGCCCGCATGCCTAGAGCCCGTGCTCCGCAACAAGAGAAGCCACCGCAATGAAAAGCCTCACACTGCAACAAAGAGTAGCCCCCGCTCTCTGCCACAAGAGAAAGCCCGCGCACAGCAACGAAGACCCAACAGAGCCAAAAATAAATAAATTAAATAATTTTTAAAAAAATACTCTAAAAACAAACCACAAGCTGAGATTAAGTTTATCACATAGTAAATACTGTCTCAGGTTGTAGATAAAACTCATTCTGGGCTATATAGCCACCGCAAAATGGATAAGGTCTTCAATGAAGACTCCTTTAAAGAAGGAAATATGCCCATGAAGTAAATCAATTAACTCACCTCAATTATGGATAAGGTCCTCAACTGAAAGCCAGAAGAAAGTCATCTGAGGTCATATCATAAGCAAAAATGAAGAGGACTTAAGTAGCCCCGTGTAGGATATTATTTTCTCAGAAGCATCAAGTAGTTCTGATAAACAATTCCAAATAAGTTGCTTGTTCTTGAAAAAGTCCTAATATATTTGGACAAAAATCCCAAATAGAAAGTTGTTTATCCCTTCCACAGCTGGCACTCACTACCCTCAAGATTAGAGTCAAGCTAGGATATGGGCCTCTCAAGCTGAGGAGGGAAGGGGGCAGGATGGGGGACAACATTCAAATCTAGACTCAGAACTTCTCAGTCAAAATGCCACGAATGCTGCTTGTTCAAATAAAGTCTCTCTGCCTGCTAATCCAACTTCTGTGTGAATTCCTCACATTAAACTTACCAACTTCCTACCTTCTACTTTAAAGTATCATACTACTTAACCACAGCAGTGGTTCTCAATCAGGAACAATTTTGTACCCCCAGGGAACACCTGGCAATATCTGGAGACATTTTTGGTTGTCACAACTGGGTGCTACTAACATCTACTAGGTAGAGGTGAAGGATGCCGTTAACATCCTACAATATACAGGACAGCTCCCACAACAGTTACCTTGCCCAAAATGTCAATAGTGCCAAGGTTGAGAAAATCTGAACTACAAATTAAAAAGACATCTAAGGATTTTTTTAAATTTTATTGAAGTATGGTTGATTTACAATGTTGTGTTAATTTCTGCTGTACAGCAAAGTGACTCAGTAATTTATACATATATATATTCTTTTTTATATTCTTTTCCATTATGATTTATCTGTGTCATACAGTAAGACCTTGTTGTTTATCCATCCTATATACAATAGTTTGCATCTGCTAGTTCCAAACTCCCAATACTTCCCTCCCCCACCCCTTCCCCCTTGGCAACCACAAGTCTGTTCTCTATGTCTGTGAGTCTGTTTCTGTTTCATAGATATGTTCGTGTCATATTTTAGATTCCACATATAAGTGATATCAATATGGTATTTGTCTTTCTCTTACTTCACTTAGTATGATAATCTCTAAGTCCATCCATGTTGCTACAAATGGCTTTATTTCATTCTTTTAATGGCTGAGTAATATTCCATCGTATATACATATATGACATCTTCTTTATCCAGTCATCTGTTGATGGACATTTAGGTTCTTTCCATGTCTTGGCTATTGTAAATAGTGCTGCTATGAACATAGGGGTACATGTATCTTTTTGAATTAGAGTTTTGTCTGGGTATATGTCCAGAAGTGGAATTGCTGGATTATATGGCAACTCTATTTTTAGTTTTTTGAGGAACCTCCATACTGTTTTCCATAGTGGCTGCACCAATTTACATTCCCACCAACAGTATAAGAGGGTTCCCTTTTCTCCACACCCTCTCCAGGATTTACTATTTGTAGACTTTTTAATGGATATGGGCCTTTTTTTTTCATGGCAATTCTGACTGGTGTAAGGTGTTACCTCATTGTAGTTTTGATTTGCATTTCTCCAATAATTAGCAATGATGAATGCCTTTGCATGCGCCTATTGGCCATCTGTGAGACATCTAAGGATTTCACAGTGAAATGCGGAAGCTTTTTGTTCAAAACACTACTTTGATTTTTACTTTGTCAAAGTTCATTAACCCTGAAGGCTGATTTTTTTCCTGTTTACTTTACACTTCCCTAGATTTTCCAAATTTCTATAAGCTTATATTGATTTTCTCATCAGAAAATCATAAACTTGTATTTAAAAATAAAGACCATTATCCTTTCCTTTTCTGTCATCTTTTTCCCTAAAGACAATTTTCCTTCAGGCTGGCTGTATCTTGGGTTTTTTCTATTCACATTTTATTCATTATTGTTCTGTATCTGGAGCAGGAATGACCAGTTTACTGCACCATGAGTTTACTGCACCATCTTAATTGGAAGCCCAATTTAACATCAGAATTCAAGAGAAATTACTGAGTAATATTAAACAAAGTTTTATACAAAACAAACTATTTTCTGTTATCTTATTCTTCAGAGTCAACCAATTCATATACCTGTACAATATAAAAGGCAAAGCGAAGTAAAAGAGAAGTAATCAGTAGCAGTACTACAAGCAGAGTCAGAATAACCACAAAGAAATAAAACAGAAGTGGAGCATATGATGATGGAAACAAGTGAGCTAGAATGGCTGCTGATTCCTGAAACAACACTGCGGGGGAGGGAGGACTGTCTGACAGTTTCCTGTGCATTCTCATTTGTACCTGTATCCTTCCAATATTTACATCACTTACTTATCTGACTGCCTGTGCTCTGCAAACAGTAATGATTATCCTCGACTCCTCAAAATTCACTGCTTATCAGTTGATTAAATCAAACTGATTAATGGTAATCCTATTTGTCCAATGACTGGCAGGCCCTATCAATTTAGCCCAATAAAAAAGTATTCTTAGGAGGTTCTGGGAAAAGTCTTTCTTATTTTTAAAAGAGAACCATAAGAAGCCAGACCATACAGCTGGCATTGGAAAAATGGAGGCTGAATGCCACTGGCAGCTATAATTCAGGAAAAGGCAGGCACTGGGCAACAGAGTAGAAAGGCAAAAAGAACTTAGGCCCTCATATATATCACTGAATTGCTTGACCAGCCCTGGAGCCCACTCTAATTCTGGACTTCTTCTTACATAAACCAATACATTTCCTTATTGTTTAAGGCACTTTGAGTTGGATTTTCTGTTATTTAGTGTTGAAAGCAACTCAGCTAAAACAAAGTCTGAAAAAGATGAACACATCCTTCATACAATACTGCACTCATATTTCTTACTTTTATTGTAAACATAATAAAAAATAATATAGAGAGAAATGCTGTGGGTACTACATATTAAGGATAAGAACATGAATAGCCAGTTTGGAGAGTAAGTTGGTAGAATTATTAAAGTTTAAAATGTGCATTTTTCCCCCCACAATTCACAATGACTCACGTACAAGAATGTCCATTACAGCAAATAGTGGTGAAAAATTAGAAACAACTTACATGCTATCAAAAAGAGAAGAAACTGCAATATATCCATACTATGGAATATTATATTTTAAAATAATGAAGTGATCTTTCCCTACTGACATGGAAAATCCTCCAAGATACACCAATCTAGCAAAATATATGTTACTATAATAGGAAAAAACAAATCTGACTCCATATTGGATCTGTTTCTTTCACTTTAACCTTTGTATTCTATTGCTTTTGCTTCAAGTTAAGAATGTTCCCTATAGCCTGAAATATACAGGACAGCCCATTCTCAAGGCTCTGACCTTTAAGGGTATAACACTTTTCCATTCATATAGAGATAAAAAGTTGCAGAATAGAGTATAACATTTGTCTTGTTTACAGGAACATCTGACCTATGAGGACAGCTGCAAGAACAAAGGATTCCTACACCAAGAAGTCTGCAACAACCAATCACAGCCCCTTCCCTTTTAGCATAAATGAAGCCTGAATTCTGACTTGGGTAAGACAGTTCTCTATGACATTAGTCCACCATCTTCCTTGCCCCAACACCTCATCTCCTGATTTATTGGCCTGATATGCAGCCAGCAGAATGAGCTTGGACTTGGTAACATTACCATTTATATGCAACACTCACGCAACAGTAAGCTATATATTTCTATTGCTATATACATACACACATAGTATAAAAATCTGAAAGACGCACACTGAATGGTAATAGTGATTATCTATAGACTGGATGGTGATTTAAGGAGTATTTTAGCTTTCTTTCTTTCTTTTTTTGTTAATATTCATTCATTTATTTAGTTGCCCCAGGTCTTAGTTGAGGCAGATGGGCTCCTCAGTTGCAGCATGCATGTGGGATCGAGTTCCCTGGCCAGGGATCGAACCTGGGCCCCCTGCATTGGGAGCTCAGAGTCTTAACCACTGCGCCACAGGGAAGGATACTTTTATTAGAATAGATTCTTAGGACAAGAAGTACTAGGTTAAACAATATGAACTTTTAAAGTTCTTGAAACTTATGGACAAGCATTTACTTAGAAGTATTGTGTCAATTCATACCTACATATTTCTATGCCTACAAGGGTGCCTAACATGATAATTTAAAAATAATAAATAACTTATCACTCCAGTTCCACATGCTACTTATGACAGTGAGGGAAAAAGGATGATACTTAGCTAAAACTTTCATTCTGAAATTAAATCAAGGACTTCCCTGGCGGTCCAGTGGTTAAGACTCCGTGTTTCCAATGCAGGGGGCACGGGTTCTATCCCTGGTCAGGAACTAAGATCTTGCACGCCATGTGGAGCGGCCAAAAAATAAAATTAAATCAAGACTAGACTCTCAATTCCTTTATATCTGCCTTCCTTTTCAGACTGAGAGAAAAAAATGTTGAAAAAGTGTTGGCTTTTTTTTTTAACCAAATGGTACTGAATAAGGTTCTTTCAGTCAATTTTTTAAAGGAAATACTGAAATAATTGAAGTATATATTTCTTAAAGAAAAAAAAAAAAACATAACTCAATCACTATTAAAACAGGCCTAGCCTCAACATAAAGACAAACAACCCAATTTAAAAATGGGTAAAGGATTTCAACAGACATTTCTCCAAAGAAGATATACAAATGGTCAATAAGCACATGAAAAGAAATGCCAACATCCTTAGTCATGAAAATGGAAATCACATGCACAATGAGAGACCACTTCACACCTACTAGGTTAGCTATTTTATAAAAAAAAAAAAGCAGCAGCAGCAGAAAATAACAGTGTTGGCAAAGAGGTGGAGAAATTAGAGCCCTCAAACATTGCTGGTGGAAATGTAAAATAGTTTGGATGCTATAGAGAACAGTTTCATATTTAACCCAGCAATTCCATTCTCAGGTATATACCCAAAAGAAATGGGATTCAAAAAGAAATTTGTACACCAATATTAACTACAGCATTATTCACAATAGCCAAGAGTTGGAAACAATCCAAGTGTCCACTAACAGATGAATGGATAAACAAAATGTGGTATATACATCCAATGGAATACTATGCAGCCTTAAAAAGGAATGAAGTTCTGACACATGCTACAACATGGATGAACCTTTAAAACATTATGCTAAGTGTAATAACCCAAACACAAAATGACAAATATTGTATGATTCTGCTTATATGAAATATCTAGAATAGGCAATTCATAGAGACAGAAAGTAGAATAGGTGTAGGGGATTAAAAGGTACAAACTATTAGGTATAAAATAAGCTACAAGGATATATTGTACAACACAGGGAATACAGCCAATATTTTACAATAACTATAAATGGAGTATAACCTTTAAAAATTGTGAATCACTATATTGTACACCTGTGACTTACATAATATTATACATCAACTATATACTTCAATTAAAAAAATAAAAGTAGAAGTTACAGGGACGGGGTGGGGGGAGAGGGAAAATGTAGTTACTGCTTAATGGGTACAGAGTTTCTGTTTGGAGTGATGAAAGAGTTTTGGAAATAGTGGTGATGGTTACAAAACATTGTAAATGTACTTAATGCCACTGGATTGTACACTTAAAAATGGTTAAAATAATTAACACATTGTAAATCAACTATATTTCAATTAAAACCTGGTTAAAATAGCAAATTGTATACTATATATATTTTCCTACAATTCCTGTATACTATATATATTTTCTACAATAATAAGGGAATTCCCTGACGGTCCAGAGGGTAGGACTCGGTGTGTTCACTGTGGTGACCCGGGTTCAATCCCTGGTCGGGGAACTAAGATCCCACAAGCCACATGGCGCAGCAAGAAAAAATTAAATTTAATTAAATTAAAAAAGAAAAAAAATAATGTAACATACAAAAACCCACTGAAGTGTACACTTTAAATGGGTGAATAGTATGGTTTAAAAAAAGAGGCCTATCTATGTGAGTAAAAATAAACAATTTGTTATATGCTGGTAGGTTTTATTGGAAAGTCGATCTCCCATAGGAGCTCCTTTTAATAAAAAAAACTTTTTATTTTAAATAATTTCAGGTTAAGAGAAAAGCTGAAAAAATAGTGCAAAGAATTCCTGCAGTCATTAGGGATCATTTTGGGTGATGAAAATGTTCTAAAAGTGGGTTGTGATGGTCACCGCACAACTATATAAATCTACTAAAAACTCATTGAATTGTTCACTTAAAATTGGTGAATGCCATATTGTATTTATTAAACCTCAATAAAACTGCCTAAGAAAACAAATAACCACTTTACCACAAAAACCTTTATTTCTTAAAAAAAGAATAGCCTTCTTACATAACCGTAGTAAAATTATCAAAATTAACATTGATACGATACTATTATCTACCGTACCAACCTTATTCATATTTTAACAAACATCCTAATAATTTCCTTTGTAGCAAAAGTCTTTAATTTTAAAATATTTTTAAAAGATGTTTCTCTGCTCTAGTTAGGACCAGGTGCCACATTCAGCTGTCGTGTCTCTTTAGCCTTCTTTCATCTCTTTCATGACCTCAACAGCTTTTTTTTTTGAATTTTATTTTTTTATACAGCAGGTTCTTATCAGTCATCCATTTTGCACACATCAGTGTATACATGTCAATCCCAATCTCCCAATTCATCACACCCACACCCCCACCACCCCGCTGCTTTCCCTGCTTGGTGTCCATATGTTTGTTCTCTACATCTGTCTCTCAATTTCTGCCTGCAAACCGGTTCATTTGCACCATTTTTCTAAGTTCCACATATATGCATTAATATACGATATTTGTTTTTCTCTTTCTGACTTACTTCACTCTGTATGACAGTCTCTAGACCCATCCACGTCTCAACAAATGACCCAATTTCGTTCCTTTTTATGGCTGAGTAATATTCCATTGTATATATGTACCACATCTTCTTTATCCATTAGTCTGTCCATGGGCATTTAGGTTGCTTCCATGACCTGGCTATTGTAAATACTGCTGCAATGAACACTGAGGTGCATGTGTCTTTTTCAATTAAGGTTTTCTCTGGGTATATGCCCAGTAGTGGGATTGTTGGATCATATGGTAATTTTATTTTTAGTTTTTCTCCATACTGTTTTCCATAGTGGCTGTATCAATTTACATTCCCACCAACAGTGCAGGAGGGTTCCCTTTTCTCCACACCCTCTCCAGCATTTGTTGTTTCAAGATTTTCTGATGATGCCCATTCTAACTGGTGTGAGGTGATACCTCATTATAGTTTTGAGTTGCATTTCTCTAATTAGTAATGTTGAGCAGCTTCTCACGTGCTTCTTGGCCATCTGTATGTCTACTTTGGAGAAATGTCTATTTAGGTCTTCTGCCCATTTTTGGATTGGGTTGTTTGTTTTTTAAATATTGAGCTGCATGAGCTGTTTATATATTTTGGAGATTAATCCTTTGTCCGTTGATTTGTTTACAAATATTTTCTCCCATTCTGAGGGTTGTCTTTTCATTGCTTATGGTTTACTTTGCTGTGCAAAAGCTTTTAAGGTTCATTAGGTCCCATTTGTTTATTTTTGTTTTTATTTCCATTACTCTAGGAGGTGGATCAAAAAAGATCTTG
This sequence comes from Physeter macrocephalus, assembly GCF_002837175.3. NCBI lineage: Eukaryota > Metazoa > Chordata > Mammalia > Artiodactyla > Physeteridae > Physeter > Physeter macrocephalus. The sequence goes on along the minus strand of NC_041224.1, from coordinate 64,342,744 downwards.
CTGTGATTTATGTCAAAGAGTGTTCTTCCTATGTTTTCCTCTAAGAGTTTTATAGTGTTCCGTCTTACATTTAGGATATCCTTGCCTCCTTTGTCATAGATTAGTTGACCATAGGTGCAAGGGTTTATCTCTGGGTTTTCTATCTTGCTCCACTGATCCTGTTTCTGTTTTTGTGCCAGTACCATATTGTCTTGATTACTGTAGCTTTATAGTATAGTCTGAAGTCAGGGAGTCTGATTCCTCCAGCTCCGTTTTTTTCCTTCAAGACTGCTTTGGCTATTCGGGGTCTTTTGTGTCTCCATACAAATTTTAAGTTTTTTGTTCTAGTTCCATCAAAAACGCCATTGGTAATTTCATAGGGATTGCACTGAATCTGTAGATTGCTTTGGGTAGTACAGTCATTTTCACAATATTGATTCTCCCAATCCAAGAACATGGTATATCTCTCCATCTGTTGGTATCATCTTTAATTTCTTTC
>NC_041224.1:64340393-64342197 GCF_002837175.3 Physeter macrocephalus | reverse complement strand
GTCTTATAGTTTTCTGCATACAGGTCTTTTGTCTCCTTAGGTAGGTTTATTCCTAGGTATTTTATTCTTTTTGTTGCAATGGTGAATGGGAGTGTTTCCTTAATTTCTCTTTCAGATTTTTCATCATTAGTGTATGGGAATGCAAAAAATTTCTGTGCATTAATTTTGTATCCTGCAACTTTACCAGATTCACTGATTAGCTCTACTATTTTTCTGGTGGCATCTTTAGGATTCTCTATGTATAGCATCATGTCATCTGCAAACAGTGACAGTTTTACTTGTTCTTTTCCAATCTGTATTCCTTTCTTTCTTTTTCTTCTCTGATTGCTGTGGCTAGGAATTCCAAAACTATGTTGAATAATAGTGGTGAGAGTGGACATCCTTGTCTTGTTCCTGATATTAGAGGAAATTCTTTCAGTTTTTCACCATTAAGAATGATGTTTGCTGTGGGTGTGTCATATACGGCCTTTATTATGTTGAGGTAGCTTGGCTCTCTGCCCACTTTCTGAAAAATTTTTATCATAAGTGGGTGTTGAACTTTGTCAAAAGCTTTTTCTGCATCTATTGAGATGATCATATGGTTTTTATTCTTCAATTTTTTAATATGGTGTATCACATTGATTGATTTGCCTATACTGAAGAATCCTTGCATCCCTGTGATAAATCCCATTTGATCATGGTGTATGATCCTCTTAATGTGTTGTTGGATTCTGTTGGCTAGTATTTTGTTGAGGATTCATCAGTGATATTGGTCTGTAATTTTCTTTTTTTATAGTATCTTTGTCTGGTTTTGGAATCAGGGTGATGGTAGCCTCACAGAATGAGTTTGGGAGTGTTCCTTCCTGCTCAATTTTTTGGAAGACTTTGAGAAGGATGGGTGTTAGCTCTTCTCTAAATGTTTGATAGAATTCACCTGTGAAGCATCTTGTTCTGGACTTTTCTTTGTTGGAAGATTTTTAATCACAGTTTCAACTTCAGTACTTGTGATTGGTCTGTTCATATTTTCTATTTCTTCCTGGTTCAGTCTTGGAAGGTTATACCTTTCTAAGGTATAATTTCTAAGAATTTGTCCATTTCTTTCAGGTTGTTTGAGTCCTCTCCCTCTTTTTCTTGATGAGTCTGGCTAATGGTTTATCAATTTTGTTTATCTTCTCAAAGAACCAGCTTTTAGTTTTATTGATCCTTGCTCTTGCTTTCTTTGTTTCTATTTCATTTATTTCTGCTCTGATCTTTATGATTTTTTCCTTCAGCTAACTTTGGGTTTTGTTTGTTCTTCTTCCTCTAGTGCCTTTAGGTGTAAGGTTAGATTGTTTATTTGAGATTTTTCTTGTTTCTTGAGTTAGGCTTGTATAGCTATAAACTTCCCTCTTAGAACTACTGTTGCTGCATCCCAAAGGTTTTGGATTGTCGTGTTTTCATTGTCATTTGTCTCTAGGTATTTTTTGATTTCCTCTTTGATTTTTTCAGTGATCTCTTGGTTATTTAGTAACGTATCGTTTAGCCTCCATGTGTTTGTGTTTTTTACCTTTTTTTTCCCTGTAATTCATTTCTAATTTCATAGTGTTTTGGTCAGAAAAGATGCTTAATATGATTTCAATTTTCTTAAATTTACTGAGGCTTGATTTGTGACCCAAGATGTGCTCTATCCAGGAGAATGTTCCATGTGCACTTGAGAAGAAAGTGTAATCTGTTGTTTGGGGATGGAATGTCCTATAAATATCAATTGAATCTATCTGGTCTATTGTGTCATTTAAAACTTCTGTTTCCTTATTTATTTTCATTTTGGATGATCTGTCCATTGGTG
>NC_041224.1:64327883-64340238 GCF_002837175.3 Physeter macrocephalus | reverse complement strand
CAGCAGTGAATTCCACCATTCTGTCTTCCAGGTCACTTATCCGTTCTTCTGCCTCAGTTATTCTGCTATTGATTCCTTCTAGTGTAGTTTTCATTTCAGTTATTGTATTGTTCATCTCTGTTTGTTTGTTCTTTAATTCTTCTAGGTCTTTGTTAAACATTTCTTGCATCTTCTCGATCTTTGCCTCCATTCTTTTTCCGAGGTCCTGGATCATCTTCACTATCATTATTCTGAATTCTTTTTCTGGAAGGTTGCCTATCTCCACTTCATTTAGTTGTTTTTCTGGGGTTTTATCTTGTTCCTTCATCTGGTACACAGCCCTTTGCCTTTTCATCTTGTCTTTCTGTAAATGTGGTTTTTGTTCCACAGGCTGCAGGATTGTAGTTCTTCTTGCTTCTGCTGTCTGCCCTCTCTCAACAGCTGTTTTGAAGATGCAGGCTAATTATTTTGCAGACTGTCCCTCAGTTTGGGTTTGTCTATTATTTCCTAATGATTAGACTGAAGGTATTATTTTTGGCAGGAATACCAAACAAGTTATTTAGGAGGCACACGATACCAATTTGTCCTATTATTGTGACCGTTTAATTTTTATCACTTGGTTAGGGTGGTATTTGGTAGGTTTTTCCATTATAAAGTTACTAGACTATAATCAAAATGTATCTTATGGAGAGATACTTAGAGACTCATGTAAACAGCCTGTTTTTTTTTTTAATATTTATTTTGTTATTTGGCTGCGCCAGGTCTTAGTTGCAGCATTTAGGATCTTCATTGTGGCGTGTGGGATCTTTAGTTGCAGCGTGTGGAACCTTCAGTTGCAGCATGCAGGCTCTTCTACTTGCAGTATGTGGGCTCTTAGTTATGGCATGCAGAACCTTGTTCCCTGACCAGGGATCGAACCCAGGCCCCCTGCATTGGGAGCGCAGCGTCTTAACCACTGGACCAGGTTAAGATGCTGGTCTTAAATATCCTGCTTTTCATCAAACTTTTACCCACTAGTTTTAGCATCCATTGAGGAGTCTTGCATGAATCAGTTGTAACTATGATGGTTGCCAAATGGTTATTTTCTAACTCTATCATTCCTTCTACATTTATTAGTTATCACTCTATTTTATAAGGGAGAGTTTTTCCTTTTGCTTCATTTATTATTTACTAGTATATTTATATCAGTAGGGACTGGTGTATTCTTATTTTATTCAGTGTGTTATAATCCACTGCTATGATTATTTGAAGCTTCGGTCACTTCAGAACTGGCCACTGGCCAGTGAAAGCCCTTCAAACCCACTCCTGCATCTTTCCAACAAATACCCATCACTAGGTAAACTATTCCTCACTTTCTGGCGCAACATGTCCCAGGTTCGTTCCCAGCCTTAGCCATGGAATTAGGCATTTCTCCAAGGAACCCGTCCGTGTTCCTTTTACCGCAGAATAGCGTCTAGAAACTAAGATCTGGGCACTAACTGTACTCACTGCTACTACTAGGGTGTCATTGCTGCTACCCCTTGTCAATGGACAGAATTAAGAAAAAAATATATTTTAAATCTACATATCTATATTAAAAACCATGTATTCAACACTAATAACTGCCATATCCAATCCAGTACATCAGGGTTTGATCTCATCTCACTCCTTTCTGTATTATGTAATTCCCTTCTCCAACATAAGAAAATTTGACTCCAATAAACCACAGTATATGTGCTTCTGCTTATATTTTATTTTTAAGGTTTTTATTTGCCCAATCTTTGTTGATATGAATATATGATTTCAAAATTCAGAACTACAAAGAAAGACATACTCAAAGAAGTGTTACATCCTCCAACCTTTCCACTGCATTTCCATGCAAGGCTTTGTAAACAGCCAATCCCATTTGTTTCTGAAATATCCTTCTGGTGTTTCTTTTTATAAAAATAAGCTCATACATATTTTTAATTTCATTTTCTTTTTTATAAAAATGTAGCATATGGCAAATACTCTTTTGTATTTCGTGGGTTTTTTTTTTGTATTTTGCTTTTTTTTTTTTTTTTTTTTTTTTTTTAGTACGCGGGCCTCTCACTGTTGTGGCCTCTCCCCTCTCCTGTTGCAGAGCACAGGTTCTGGACGCACAGGCTCAGCGGCCATGGCTCACGGGCCCAGCCGCTCCGCGGCATGTGGGATCTTCCTGGACCAGGGCACGGACCTGTGTCCCCTGCATCGGCAGGCGGATTCTCAACCACTGCGCCACCAGGGAAGCCCTATTTTGCTTTTTTATAACATACAATTTATCTTGAAAACCACTTGGAAATACCTTGTATCAAATAAAAATCTTCCTTAAGTTGTATAGTATTCCATTATGTGGATATACTACAGTTTATTCAAGAACTCTTTTATGTATGGACGTTTAAGATGTTTCCAACATTTTACAATCACATACAATACTGTAGTGAATAAACATTTGTTTATTGTCAGAGATGTATCTTCAAGGTGAAGTCCTAGAAATGTAATTATGGAGTTTTATTGGATATTTCCAAATTCTCTTCCACAACAGCTGTAACAATTTATATTCCCACCAACAATATAAGACAGTGCTTGTTTCCTGAGTACATTGAACATGTACTCATATATCTTAATTTTAGCCATCCTGATAGTTAGAAATGGTATATTACTATAGATTTATATCCTGTGTGTGTATATGTGTAAATATTTTATGTTACTATAAATTTATATCGTGTGTGTGTGTATGTGTAAATTCTGATTATGCTTTATCCATTTTTCTTTTGCACGTTTTGGTCTCCTTCCCACCAACCCTATCCCCAAGTTATAAGAGTTCTTTATATGTTAGTGATTTTAGCCATTTACCTGTGATATATGTTGCAAATATGTTCACCTAGAATGTTATTTCTCTTTTGTCTTTCCTTATTGTGCCTTTTGCCACACATAAAAAATTCACTGTGAAGTCATATTTATCAACTTTTACTGCCTCTGGTAATTTTACCTCTGGTAAAATACTCTGGTAAAAGTATTTCTTTTAATACTTGCATGGTTATGAATTTTCCTTTTAGATTAGATCTCTGATCCATTTGGAGTTTATTCTAGTGTATGTCTAATTTTTTATTTATCAAAATGGCTACTGAGTTGTCCCAGCACCATTTATTAAAAAGTACATCTTTAACTCCAGTAATTTGAGAAGCCATATACTTTATCATATACTAAACTGCCAAATGTATTTGAGTCTCTTTCTGGACATTCCCTGTTCTACCGCACTGGTCTCTCTTCTTTTCATGTACCAGTACTATACTCTTTTAATTACAGAGGCTTTACAGTATCTTTAATATCAGATCAGTTAGATAAAATTGTGAACTTCATGCCAATAAATTTGACAACTTAGATAAAATAGAAAAATTCCTTGAAGAACATAAACTACCAAAGCATAATCAAGAAGAAATAGATAACATATTCAGCCCTATATCTATTAAAGAGACTTAATACAAAGAAAACTCCAGGACCAGCTGGCTTCATGGGGGCACTGCAATAAATATTTAAGGACAAAATTAGTCAATTCTCCACAGACTTTTCCAGGAAATTAAAGAGCAGAGACTACATTCCAAATCATTTATAAGGTGGTCAGTATTACCCTACACCAAAATCAAACAAAAATATTATATGAAAAGAAAACTATATGCTGATATACTTCAGGAACACTGACGCAAAAGTTCCTAACAAAATTTTAGAAAATCAAATCCAATAATAAATAATAAGAAAACTACACCATATCTGAACTGGCTTTATCACAAGAATGCAAGGCTGGTTCAGTATTAAAAAACTGATCAAGGGACTTCTCTGGCAGTCCAGTGGTTAGGACTCCACTCTTCCAATGCAGTGGGTGCGGGTTCGATCCCTGGTTGAGGAATTAAGATCCCACATGTTATGCTGCGTGGCCAAAAAATGAGATAAAAAATAAAATTTTTTAAAAAAATTTAATAAACTGATGAAAGGGGAATTCCCTAGCAGCCCTGTGGTTAGGGCTCCACACTTCCACTGCGAGGGGCATAAGTTTGATCCTGGTTGGAGAAATAAGATCCCTGCTGCATGCTGCGCAGCATGGACAAAACAAAATAAAACAAAACAAACCAACTGATCAAAGCAATTCACTAAATCAATGACAAGAGAAACTACATGATGATCAATGGATAAAGAAGATGTGGCATATATATACAATGGAATACTACTTAGCCATAGAAAAGACAAAATCTTGCCATTTAAGACAACATGGGGACTTCCCTGGTGGTCCAGTAGTAAAGAGTCCACCTTACAATGTGGGGGACTCGGGTTCAATCCCTGGTCAGGGAACTGGGGTGCCACATGCCGCAAGCGAGCTGGGCCAACACGCCACAAATAATGAGCTCGCGTGCCTCAACAAGAGCCCGCATGCTGCAAACTACAGAGCCCACGTGCTCTGGAACCTGCATGCCACAACTACAGAGCCCATGCACCCTGGAGCCTGCGTGCCACAACTAGAGAAGAGAAAAACCTGCATGGCACAACTAGAGGGAAGCCTGCGCACCACAAGGAAGAGCCCACATGCCGCAACGAAAGATCCCACACGCCTCAACGAAGATCCTGGGTGCCACAACTAAGACCCGACGCAGCCAAAAATAAATAAAATAAATAATAAATTAATCTTAAAAAAAAAGAAGACAAAATGGACGGATCTTGATGGTATTATGCTAAGTGAAATCAGTCAGACGAAGAAAGACAAATCCTGTATGATTTCATTCATATGTGTAGTATAAAAAACAAAACAAAAACTAAATAAATGAACAAACTAAGTCAAACAAACACATAGATACAGAGAACAAAGTAGTGGCTACCAGAGAGGCAGGAAGCGGGGCAGAAGAGGAAGAAATGGGTAAACAGGATCAACTGTATGGTGAGGGATAAAAAATAAATTTTTGGTGGTAAGCACGCTGTAGTGTATACAGAAGTAGAAATATGTTGCACACATGAAACGTATATAATGTTATACACCAATGTTACCTTGATAAAAAATAAACCAAAAATAAAACTGAAAAGTTGGAAAAAATAGAGGAGGGGTTAAATATAAGTTATCATACAATGGAATTCAACTGTTAAAAAGTGAGGTAGAGATGATACACTTGTCATGAGTGATTTTTCAATTAAGCTGTTTAAAAAGTGAAAATTTAATTAAGTGGGTAGTGTTACAAAAAATACAGAAAAACCATATGATCATCTCAGTTGATGCAGAAAAAGCATTTTATAAAATTTCACAACCATTCATGGTGAAAAAGCTCTCACCAAAGTATGAACAGAGGAAATTTCTCAAGAAACTGAAAAAAAAAGAGCAAATTAATGCAAGAAAATATTAGATAAGAGCCAAAAATCAATGAAATTGAAACAAAAAAAGCAAGAGAAAAAATAATAAAATCAAAAGCTGGTTCTTGGAAAAGATCAATAAAATGTATAAACCTCTAACCAGACTGATCAAGGAAAAAAAGAATTACTAAATTCAGGAACAACAGAGGTAACATCACTATACATCCTAGACATTAAAAGGAAAATAAAGGAGTATTATGAATTTTATGCCAATAAATTTAATAACTGAGATGAAATGGACAAATTTCTTTGAAAGAGAAACATTATCAAAGCAGTCTCTAAAGAAATATATATCCTGAATAGTCCCACATCTATTAAAGAAATTTAGTTTGTACTTAAAAACCTTCCAACAACAGCAAAAAAATCCAGACCCAGACAGCTTCACTGTCAACATTTTAGCAAATATTTAAGAAAAGAAATAACACCAATTCTATACAAAATTTTCCAGAAACTAGACGAGGGACTAGTTCCCAACTCGTTTTAAGGCCAGCATAGCCCTGATACCAAAAACAGACAAAAGCATCGCAAAAAAAGAAAACTATAGACCAACATCCCTCATAAATACAGATGCAAAAATCCTTAACAAAACATTAGCAAACCGAATCCAGCAATATATAAAAAGTTTAATACACCATGACCATGTGGAGCTTATGCCAGAAATGCAAGGCTGACACAACATTCCAAAACTCAATCAATGTGATTCAATAGATAAAATCTTGGGTCATGGAAGCTAGAAATCGAGAGCAGGATAAGAACGGGTTATACCCTTGACATTTTCATGCCTGTGTCACCACCTTGCACAATTCCAAAGGCATCATTTATATTGCAGTCTTTGTGTTCTACACGAATCATACCCCTGGCACTGTGCAATACAGTGGTATTGCAAATGTGTAAAATGGTTGCCCAAAAGGCAATGCAACCTTGAGTTGGACTAACAGAAATGAAAGATCCAGATGAACAGATTTTATCTTCCAGATATTACACTTGGCCCTGTTCACACAATACCTGGAATACTCTACCTAGTCCTGAACTCTAATACTTCCAAGAGGGCCAATGAATTTCACTACAGAACCAAAGTAATAATGGCAAAAGAGTTCTAAACATTTTATATGAAAAGAGTTGAAGAAACTGGAAATGTTTAACCTTCAGAAGGAAGGACCTACAGAGTATACACTATACTTTAATCATACACCTTTATTTTCTATGCCCTGAAGACTGTCAATTCCCTGAGGGCAGAATCCATGCCCTATTTATCTGTGTATTGCAAATACCTATCACTGGTCCTGGAACCTGCTAAGTACTCACATGTATGAGGGGTTCAGGAACAGGGAAAACTAAACTTTAATACTAGAAGTCAGTGGTTGCTCTGCAGTGGGGAAGGGAGAAAGAAATTATTGGAAAGGGCGTTACAGCACTGTTACATTTTATAGCATCTTGTCAAATGTGCCCCTTCTCCCCAGAGCTGTAAAGTTTTTATCTCATTAGCCTGAATTGGGCATGGGTCAGTTCTTGATTGGTGTATACTAATTACAACTCTCCTGGACTGAGAGTCAACTGAACCACAGGGTTTGACCCTGGAGGAAGTATGGAAAGAACATTGGAGAGATGATTACAATACCCACAAGCCCCACCACCAGACTAGCCAAATCACTCTGGTGATGAAATGAAATGACAGATACCACAGCAAGATGATTCTCATGTGCAGAAATGGTGTTTAAATGATTAACGATGATGTTAGACATTGGCAGAATTCATCCAAATTTCACAAATAATCTAAATTGTACATGTACTGCTCTTTGCAGTGTTTTCCTAAAAAACTCTTTGAAAGTATATTCCTGAAAGTTAATATTTTCCAACAACTTGTATTATAATTTCAAAGTATAACTGAAATGCCCCAAATAAACACTTTATTGACAAAATCAACTTTAAAACTCTTAGCATACAACAGGAAAACACATGCTGCAGAAGGGCATATAGCCTGGTGCTCAGGTATGCAAACAAGAGCAACACACAGGACCCTGGGCAAGTCACGCCCCTTCCATGGTTTCCTCATCTAGCAAATAATAAATAAATGAATAAATAATAAAACAGATGGTCTCTCCTGCTAAACAAAAAGTTCAGGTATTTTCCAATGCCTGGCAAGTAGCGAGGACATCCAGTCCTTTAGACATGGAAGAACATCCAGTATAGTCACTGACAACTTGATGCAAACCCTCCTAAGACTTCATAGGTTAACAAATGAAGAAATCCTATTCCTCTATATAAAATATATATCTCTATTGGATTTTATTTTATTAAAAAAAATTTTTTTGGCTGCACCGCATGGCATCTTAGTCCCCCGATCAGGAATCAAACCCAGGCCCCCGGCAGTGAAAGCACCGAGTCCTAACAATTGGACTGTCAGGGAATTATCTCTGTATCGTATTGTTAAAGGCAGTTCTTTACAATATAGGTCCCTCACCTAGTTAGGCTTCCCAGACTCAATTTTTATAAAACCTCACACTTATTTAACATATGTATATATGAGATTATTTGAGGCCTGATATGTACTATAGGAACTTTAGAGTGGTTTTTCCACAAGTAGAAAATTAGTACATATTTATATAATAATAAAACTCCATTTAAACATATTTACAGTTAGGGGCTTCCCTGGTGGCACAGTGGATAAGACTTCACGCTCCCAATGCAGGGGCCCTGGTTCCATCCCCGGTCATGGAACTAGATCCCACATGCATGCCACAACTAAGAGTTTGCATGCCACAACTAAGGAGCCCACCTGCCGCAACTAAGACCCAGCATAACCAAATAAATAAATAAACAAACGTATTTATAGGTAAAATCAATCCCATAATATCTAACAACTTCACAAAATATAAGCTAGATATGGCAGAACATTCAGACTACTGCTTTTCCCAACAATCATTTTTAAAAGCTCTAGTGGATACAGGATAGAAGAATCAATACAACAGAGAAATTGTGCAAATATACACACAAAATGAAATTATATACAGACCTTTTTTCAGCCGGGGTTTTAGAGATTCAGCAGATGCAGGAAACTGAGTTCTCTGAAATGAAAGAAGTCTGTTAAAACACCACCATAAATCTTGCCAGCTTAAAGAAGCATTCAAATAACAATAATCAATAGCTCTCCAATCATGCAAGTAATCCATTACCTGCATACATGTACAAAGAATTATTTGAATATGGTTTAAAAAACAAATACCAGGTCATACTTTTGCTGTCCAAACTATTAATAATGTATAATGCATATTTATAATATATAATTACTTACAATATATACTTATTATAATACATGATATAAGGTATACAAATTAATGTCAACATATTAGTATTATACTTAATGCTATACTTCTTAGCAGCCAACCAAAAAAGTGATAATTTTGATAAGAGGAAGCTTATGAGGTTATCTACAGAGATGGTCTAGCACTCAGTTCTAGGAGGGAGTATTTTAAAAGGGGCATTATTTAATATTATAGATACTATACTGTACTATAACCTCGCAGAAAATCTTCAAATGAATTTTTCCTTTATTTACCTCCCATGTTATATATGATAAGGTATGATATAAGCAAAAATAATGGCTGAACATTTCCAGAAGTAATGAGACACACTAATCTTTAGATTCTGAATGTTCAACCAATTCTAACCAAGTTAAATGAAAATAAATCCACACTTTAGATACATCATAGGGACCTGCACAGGGACAATAATAAGTTCTTAAAAATAACCAAAGAAAAATAATATCACCAGATTACCTGCAACAAAAGGATAGTTAGATTGACAGCTGACTTCTCAACAATTAAAAATGGAAGATAATATCATATGGCATTATAAGAATAACTATTAAAAAAAATGTCATGAAGAGATTAGTGGTAGTACGGGAATAAAACACAGACCTACTAGAGCATGGACTTGAGGACATGGGGAGGGGGAAGGGTAAGCTGTGACGAAGTGAGAGAGTGGCAGGGACATATGTGCACTACCAAATGTAAATTAGATAGCTAGTGGGAAGCTGCCGCATAGCACAGGGAGATCACCTCTGTGCTTTGTGACCATGAGAGGGGTGGGATAGGGAGGGTGGGAGGGAGGGAGACGCACGAGGGAAGAGATATGGGAACATATGTATATGTATAACTGATTCACTTTGTTGTAAAGGAGAAACTAACACACTATTGTAAAACAGTTATACTCCAATAAAGATGTTAAAAAAAAAAAAAAAAAAAAGAATAACTATCCCCAAGAGTAAAGTACTAAGTAAAATGAATATTAACCTAGACATGAGATCAGCAAACTACGGCTCACAGGTCAGATACAGCCTATGTTTATGTGGTCCACAAGCTAAGAATAATTTTTTTATTTTTCATGGTTAAAAAAAATTTTAACAGTATTTTATAACACATGAAAATTATATAAAATTCAAACTTCAGTGTCTACAACCAAAATTTTATCACAACAGTCACACTCATGTGTTTACATATTGCCTATAGTTGCTTCCGCTCTACAACTGCATAGTTGATTTACTTGTGACAGAGAATATATGGCCCATGAAGCTCCAACTATTTACTATTGGCCCCTTAAAAAACAGTTTGCCAACCCTCAACCTGAACTCTTACACGAGTCAAAACTAACGTTCACGAACAAAGGCAAATTCAGACAAATAAAATTTGAGAGTTTTTAGAATCCCTACATAAACTTTTAATGGACATATTTACATTAGGAGAAAGGAAAACAACCCCAGAAGGAAGGAGTGGAACAAGCAAACGAATTGGTAAAATACGGACATATATTATAAGCATCTACTTACTGAATAAAACAAAGTATAATTTGTGGTGCTAAACTGAGAAACACAAAAACTAAAAAACTGAACAACAATGGCATGAATTGGCAGAAAGCAAAGGGTAACATAACATTCGATGATCCCTGTATTATTCAGGTTTACATTTGAACTTTAAGTTAAAAATGTATTATTTTTAAAAATCTGGATACTCACTTAAGGAAGATTAAAGTAAGAAAAGGAGAGAAAAATGAAATTCTCTAGTTAAAAGACAGATTATCAGAATGAATTTTTAAAAAAATCTAGATATATGCTATCTGTATGTGGATACCAGAATGCGGAGAAAGCTCTGACCCTCTGAAGATGCTGGGCTGGCAGGTTCATGCTGCTGATTAGCAGGTGTGTTGACAAGCTTTCTAGAACCTATCAGGGGTGAGAAAGAGGGCTGTGGGGGAAAAAAGACTTCTAATGTTAAGAATAGCTAAGGAATTTCCCTGGTGGCGCAGTGGTTAAGAATCCACCTGCCAATGCAGGGGACACAGGTTCAATCCCTGGTCCAGGAAGATCTCACATGCCACGGAGGAACTAAGCCCATGCGCCACAACTACTGAGCCTGCGCTCTAGAACCCTCGAGTCACAACTACTGAAGCCTGCGTGCCTAGAGCCCGTGCTCTGCAACAAGAGAAGCCACCGCAATAAGAAGCCCACACACCGCAACGAAGAGTAGCCCCCGCTCTCCATGGCTAGAAAAAGCCTGTGCGCAGCAACACAGACCCAATGCAGCCAAAAATAAATAAATAAATGAATAAATTTATTAACAAAAAAAATCTGGGTACTCACTTAAGGAAGATTAAAGTAAAAAGAGGAGAAAAAATGAAATTCTCTAGTTAAAAGATTATCAGAATGGATTTTTAAAAAAAATCTAGATACACTCCATCTGTATAAAGAAACATCTAAAACATAAGGACAAAGGAAAACAAAGTAAAAGGATGAGAACAGATACAGCAGGAAAACAGAAGCAAAAAGAAAAAGTAGCAGTATTAGCACTGAGACAAAATAGACTTCAAGAAAAAAACCTTCAGCAGGAAAATGAAAACAAATTAAAATAGACTGAAGATTAAAATGGAAAGAGCAAATTTTAAAAACTTTAAAAAATATACTATACACAGAGAATCCTAAAGATGCTACCAGAAAACTACTAGAGCTACTCAATGAATTTGGTAAAGTAGCAAGATACAAAATTAATGCACAGAAATCTCTTGCATTCCCATACACTAATGATGAAAAATCTGAAAAAGAAATTAAGGAAACACTCCCATTACCACTGCAACAAAAAGAATAAAATACCTAGGAATAAACCTACCTAAGGAGACAAAAGACCTGTATGCAGAAAACTATAAGACACTGATGAAAGAAATTAAAGATGATACCAACAGATAAGACACTGATGAAAGAAATTAAAGATGATACCGACAGATGGAGAGATATACCATGTTCTTGGAATGGAAGAATCAACATTGTGAAAATGACTAGACTACTCAAAGCAATCTACAGATTCAAAGCAATCCCTATCAAACTACCAATGGCATTTTTCACAGAACTAGAACAAAAAATTTCACAACCTATATAGAAACACAAAAGACCCCGAATAACCAAAGCAATCTTGAGAAAGACAAACGGAGCTGGAGGAATAAGGCTCCCGGACTTCAGACTATACTACAAAGCTACAGTAATCAAGACTGTATGGTACTAGCACAAAAACAGAAATATACATCAATGGAACAGGATAGAAAGTCCAGAGATAAATCCACGCACGTACAGTCGACTAATGTATGACAAAGGAGGCAAGAATATACAATGGAGAAAAGACAGCCTCTTCAGTAAGTGGTGCTGGGAAAACTGGACAGCTACATGTAAAAGAATGAAATTAGAACACTCCCTAACACCATACACAAAAATAAACTCAAAATGGATTAAAGACCTAAATGTAACTCCAGACACTATCATTAATCTCCAAAATATACAAGCAGCTCATGCACATCAATATCAAAAAACAAACAACCCAATCCAAAAATGGGCAGAAGACCTAAACAGACATTTCTCCAAAGAAGATATACAGATTGCCAACAAACACATGAAAGGATGCTCAACATCAATAATCATTAGAGAAATGCAAATCAAAACTACAATGAG
>NC_041224.1:64279143-64327159 GCF_002837175.3 Physeter macrocephalus | reverse complement strand
GTGCTTTGTGACCACCTAGAGGGGTGGGGTAGGGAGGGTGGGAGGGAGACGCAAGAGGGAGGAGATATGGGGATATATGTATATGTATAGCTGATTCACTTTGTTATAAAGCAGAAACTAACACAACATTGTAAAGCAATTATACTTCAATAAAGATGTTAAAAAAATACATAAGGTAGGGAAGGATTACTTCCAACAAGATATAAAAGCACAAACCAATTAAGAAAAGATCTAAACATTCAACTACATTAAAATTAATAACTTCTGGGGACTTCCCTGACAGTCCAGTGGTTAGGACTTGGTGCTTTCACTGCCAGTATCCCTGGTTTCAACCCCTGGTTGGGGAACTAAGACCCCATAAGCCGCTCAACTCAGCCAAAAGAAAAAAAAATAATAATAACTTCTTTTCCTAAGAAGAAATAAAGACAGAAGATATTTGCAATACAAAACAAAACCAAAAAAAGACAAAGAATTAACAGCCCACAACTATAAATAACTATAAATCAATAAAACAAACTGAGGTAGAAAAATAAGCAAAACATAAGAACCAGGCGTTGCACAGAAAAGGAAATGGAGACAATCAGTGATGCTCTACCTAATTACTAATCAGGGAAATGTAAATTACTATCACATTAAGACTTCATTTCATATCCACCATGTTGACAAAATTTAAAGCTATATCAAGGATATGAGCAACAGGAACTGGTGGTAGAAGCATAAATTGTTACAATCACCACAGAATCTCCCCTAAGTTATAAAGTTGAAGATGTACGCAGCCCAGAAACCAGCAATCCACTTCGAGGAATGCCCTGGGGAAATTCTTAGATCAGGAGACATATATGAGTGTTCACAGCCAGGTCTGAGATACTCTTACTCCTTAAATTTTGCACCCTAAGCACTTCAGTTGCCTTACCCTAGTCCTGGCCCTGTTCATAGCAGCATTCTTTTTTTTAAATTAAAAACCAGAAGGAAAAAAGAAGTTGAACTTACAGAAACAGAGAGTTAGAAAAGTGCTTGCCAGGGTTAAGGATGAATATGGTCTAAGGATCTAATGCATAACATGGTGACTATAGTTGATAACACTGTACTGTATAATTGAAATATAAGAGAATAGAATTTAACTGTTCTCACACACAAAATAGTTATACATGTGAGGTGATGAGTGTATTTAATTAACTAAGTGGTGGGAATCCTTTCACTCTGTGTGTGTGTGTGTGTGTGTGTGTGTGTGTGTGTATAAAATGCTCATGCTGTACACTAACTTTGTCAATTATACCTCACTAAAGCTGGAAAAAAATCAGAAATAACCCAAATCTCTATCTAATAGAATGGACATATTGTAGCATTTCCCTATAATGAGATTCTTCACAGCATTAAAAAATGAAAAAACTAAACATTAATTTTTTAAAAATCAATATATTGTTTAAGGGTATTAAGTATGATAAAAGCTATAAAGAAAACCAAAAGAGGGACTTCCCTGGTGGTCCAGTGGGTAAGACTCCACACTTACAATGCAGGCTGCCCAGGTTCGATCCCTGGTTGGGGAACTAGATCCCGCACGCGTGCCGCAACTAAGAAGTACGCATGCCACAATGAAGATCCCGCATGCCACAACTGAGACCTGGCGCAGCCAAAAAAATAATAATAAATAAATAAATTTTTAAAAGAGAAAGCCAAAAAAAATATTAACATAAAATTGAGGAAAGAAATCATTTCTGACGGAGAAGGAGGAAAATGAGGTAGGGGAGACATTTAGGTTTCAAAGTTTTTTTTGTTTTGTGTTTTTTCTGTATTTATTTATTTTTGGCTGCGTTGGGTCTTCATTGCTGCATGCGGGCTTTCTCTAGTTGCGGCGAGCGGGGGCTACTCTTTGTTGCAGTGCACGGGCTTCTCATTGCAGTGGCTTCTCCTGTTGCGAAGCACGGGCTCTAGGCACATGGGCTTCAGTAGTTGTGGCTTGCGGACTCCAGAGTGCGGGCTCAGTAGTTGTGGCGCAAGGGCTTAGTTGCTCTGCGGCATGTGGGATCTTCCTGGACCAGGGCTCAAACCCATGTCCCCTGCATTGGCAGGTGGATTCTTAACCACTGTGCCACCAGGGAAGCCCCAAAGTTATTTTTAATGACTCATTTCTTAACATGTGAGGTAGGAACACAAGCTTTCATTATAGAGTTGATGCTTGAACAACAGGGGTTTGAACCTCAAGGGTCCACTTACATATGATTTTATTCAATAGTAAATACTACAGTGCTACATATTCCAAGGTTGGTTGAATCCACAAATGCAAGGGAAATGGGGATAGGGAGGGCCACTGTAAGTTTTACTTAGATTTTCAACTGTGCAGAGGATCAGCGCCCCTAATCCCCATGTTGTTCCTAGGTCAACAGCATTGTTCTTTAAAACTTACAAATAATCTTTTATTCATTCTTTTAGAAGTATGATATATTTCATAACAACCAAAAAATCCTCAAAATAAAAGAGAATACATAATTTGTTTTTAGCTATTTTATTACCTTGATTTAACATATACAGAAATCTTAATAATAAAAGAAATAACCCATTTTTAAATGGGCAAAAGATCTATAGAGACACTTCAAAGAGATATAGATGCATAAGCACATTAAAAAATATTGAATATCATTATTCATTAGGGAGATACAAATTAAAATCACAATAACCACTACTACACATCCACTAGAATGGCTAAAATCAAAAAGACTGACAATCCCAAGTGTTGACAAGGGTGTGGAAAAACTGAATCCCTCATACACTGCTCATGGGAATGTAAAATGGTAGAGTATAGCCACTTTAGAAAACAGTTTAGCAGGTTTTTTTTTTTAACATAAATTTACCATACAACCCAGCAATTACTCTCCTAGAGAAATGAAAACATATGCATGCAAAGATTTGCATGCCAGTAACAATAGTGACATTATTCAAATAACCAAAAACAGGAAACAATTCAAATGTCCATCAATTTGTGGACAAACAAAATGTGTATGTTCATATAGTGGAATTCTGCTTAGAAACAAAAAGTTACAAACTACTGTTACATACAATATGAAGAACCTTAAAACACATACTAAGTGATTCCATTATATGAAATTGTAGAAAAGGCAAAACTATGCAGACAGAAAGCAGATTAGCCATGGGCTGGGGTTAGGATTAGAGATTGGCTGCAAGTGGTTACAAGAGAACTTTCTAGACTGACAGACAGACATAACTGGATCATGGTGACAATTGTTCAACTATATAAATTTACTAAAACTGATCAAACTGCATACTTAAAATAGGTAAATTTTATGGTATGTGTATTATACCTCAACAAAGCTGTTTTTTTTCTAATATTTATTTATTAATTTGGCTGTGCCAGGTCTTAGTTGTGGCATCAGGGATTTTCATTGCTGCATGCGGGATCTTCAGTTGCAGCATGTGGAATCTTTTAGCTACAGCATGGGGAATCTAGTTCCCTTACCAGGGATCCAACCTGGGCCCCCTGCATTGCAAGTGCAGAGTCTTAGCCACTGGACCACCAGGGAAGTCCCACAGCTATTTTTATAATGCAAAATAACCCAATTTTTTTTTTTAATCTAACTGGGATTTTTTTTTTTTTTTTACTTTTGGGAAAAGTAAGAATCTTAAAGGGTCAAAAAGCATTTTCATGAGTCAGCAATGCTTTCTTCTGCACAAAGTAGAAGTAAAATAAATTATAATTTTTTGATGAGTCTCTTTCTCAAAAGATCTTCCAGGACATTCTGAGATACAAAGGATTCTATTAGCCCACTCAATCTCATTCATAACTGGAATATATATAGAATAAGTTCTTTACTTTTTTTGGTTCTTTCTTCATTTTAAAGTAGTTCTGTGATGATTTATTCATCTAACAAATATTCATGTAGCACTTGATATGTGCTAGGCACTATATCTGAGCCAAATCAACTAGTGCAGTAGTAATTTTTGCTTTCTGTTCTAAAAGGTTTAATCTCTTAAATTACAGGAAGATTGATGGGTATTTATACAAATACACCAAAAAATAGTAATTAGGGAGTTACAAAAATGTTTATAAGTATAAAGCATAGAAACCAGAGTTATTTGCTTTTTTTAAGATCTCTAAACTATTTATTATATATTCTTAAATAAAACATAAATATCAGTCTCTAGTTTTCCTAAGGAATAGGTAATAATCCTCAGTAGTTTGGTAGCATATTAGAATTTCTGTGTGTCCCACCTTGAACTAGTTTTACTCCATTTTGCTGGGATGTCTCCTAGTCTCAAGGCCTTTGCTGCAGAATTCTTAGATTTTTACTTACGAATCTGCTCAAAATTCTGAGTTTTAAGTCCTTTAGTCTTTTCTCATCCACATCTATGTATATCCATATCTATAGATCTACATGTTTTTCCTTTGTGTCACAAACAGATCACACAATATACCCTTGTTAAAAACAAAACAACAGGCCCAACATGGAATCATATTTGCTAAGCCTCATGTCACCAAACAGAGACTTAATTACAGTTTCAGCTCTCCCAGAAATGGAATTTTAAACCAGTCAATCAGGAGTCATCTGATCAGCCCTAGTTATATAATATGACTGATAAACCTCTGCCATCCCCTAAAGGAAAGTGACCTTGCAATACCAACCCACTTTTTGTCTGTACCTTCCTTGTTCCTGCTCCTTGTTGCCTATTAAAGTATTCTATTTTGTACAGCTCCTCAGAGCTCCTTTCTGTCTGCTAGACTGGATGCTGACTGATTCGTGAATCACTGAATAAAGCCAAGTTGAACTTTCTTTTTTTAACACCCCACTCCACAACTAGTTTTTATTTAAATGTAAACCATGGAAATCTCTCCACATCAATGTATATAGTTCTAACATTCTTTTTAATGGCTGCATACTATTCCTCGGTATGGGCATGTCAGAAGTCATCCATTACCCTACTAATGGGCATTCACTTTGTTTCCAGCTTTTTGCCATTATAAACAGTACTGCAATGAGTACCTTGAACTGGGTGCTTATGTTTTGCTTTTATTTCAATGGGATACAGGTCTAGGAGTGGCACTGTTAAGTCCTTTTAATTCTATTACAAGATGCCATATCACTTCCAAAAAGGATAAAATTCAAATTTCTATGCAGTGGTAACCTGAAAGATGAGTTACTATAAATATAACGCTGCTAGCATTAAACTTGATAATAATGGAAATGATTAGTTAACTTGCAGCTGAAGTGCTAAAATCATATCAAAAAAAAAGCCAGACTTCGCTGGTGGCACGGTTATTAAGAACCGCCTGTTACGCTTCCCTGGTGGCGCAGTGGTTAAGAATCCACCTGCCAATGCAGGGGATACGGGTTCGAGCCCTGATCCGGGAAGATCCCACATGCCCGGAGCAACTAATCCCTTGCGCCACAACTACTGAGCCTGTGCTCTAGAGCTCGCAAGCCACAACTACTGAGCCCGCGTGCCACAACTACTGAAGCCCGCACGCCTAGAGCCCGTGCTCTGCAACGAGAAGCCACTGCAATGACAAGCCCGCACAACAAAACGAAGAGTAGCCCCCGCTCACCACAACTAGAGAAAGCCTGCGTGTGGCAACAAAGACCCAACACAGCCAAAAATAAATAAATATATTTTTTAAAAAAAGAATCCACCTGCCAATGCAGGGGACACGGGCTCGATCCCTGGTCCAGGAGGATCCCACATGCCGCGGGGCAACTAAGCCCGTGCGCCACAACTACTGAGTCTGCACTCTAGAGCCCATGAGCCACAGCTACTGAAGCCCACGGGCTTAGAGCCCGAGCTCCGCAACAAGAGAAGCCACCGCAATGAGAAGCCCGCGCACAGCAAGGATGAGTAGACCCTGCTCACCGCAACTACAGAAAGCCTGCATGCAGCAACGAAGACCCAATGCAGCCAAAAAAAAATTTTTAAAAAGCACAAAAACGTCATCCTCTTTAATACACTACCAGGGATTCAAAAGTATAGAACAATTCTGCCATCACGCTCCTATTCTGTTCATGAACACCTACCTATACCTGCAGTGAGCACTAGAGGATAAGCTATATTTGCAACAATGTCATGTTACCCTTATACCTCACATTTAAGACTATGTAGCTGAAGTATTTTCTTTAGTATGTTTTCAATGCCTAAAATCTAGAAACATTAATCATGCTTTTAATTTTTTTTAAATTCGTAGCTTAACAAAAATCTTTGCTTTGGGCCTCCTGGTCTGTATTCAGAGTTTTCTAATTACACTACAATAATTTGATTTCGCTGCAAATGAAGAGAGACTAGAACGCAAACAGGCCCCCTGACAAGGTAATACTGGCCTTGCTCCCTAACAGCCAAAACTAAGTTATAAAACAGTCTGTCAAAGCCTGCTATTTTGTCTCCCAAGTTTTCCAGGGGGCGTTTCAAAGGGCAATAAATCCCGAATAAATAACTAAAGTCATTCTAATAAACGCGCAGAACATGCTCTGAAATTCAATATTAAAACAAGGTAGACAAGGTTCCACACTTGGAAATTTATAGAAATTAGATCCAATTATGAATTTACGCCTCAAAAATAACTACTGGGTCATCCCGAATTCACCTGAGTTACTCTGTATTAGCAGTTCTGTGGAGTTTAAATCAACGCCTAACTCAGGCCAGATGAATTCCTAAACTTGCGAAAACATGCTCTCGCCCCATCCGCAGAAGGTACTGACGCTGAAAGCTTCCAGGATTTGTCTCACTCAATGCCTAATCCAGATTAACAGAAACTCTCTGCACGGGTGGTAGTGCTTCCTTTCCAAACCTCATGAGACTGAAAACATGGAGCTAGGAAAAGAGCCATTTCCGATGAAAATCTCCTAGAGCACCCCAAGAGACCCCACTCCTAGCACAGGCCCAGAGCTGCAAAGAACTCAGCAGGGCCCCAGACCGAGCATTTCCCGGCGTCGGACCGTGTCGCTCCGGCCACGCCGAGGCGCTCCAGCCCCGGCCACGCATTTCCCCAGCGGCAGCTGCGTGGGACACAGCCCGACCGCCAGCCCCAGTCTCCGCTCCGCCCGGCCCTGCCCAACCCCGCCTGGCAGCCGGGACACCAAGCAGAACCTCAACGCTCACCGTCACGAGTCTCTGCTCAGCCATCTTAGCTCCGCCCACCGCTGCGAGGCCGGAAGTCGGCAGTTTCCCAAAAGACCAGGCAAGCGGAAGTCGTAGGATTGGGGAAGCGGGGAGGGGCCTGAGTAAGGAAAGAAGTAGATCGCCGAGCGGGAAGCTTTCCTTGGGAGGCGGAGGGTCTTCTGGAAGCGGAGAAAGGGTTGGGTGCTTTCCTGCGGTCCACTTGGCTCTAAAGGAGCCGGTGAGGGAATGCGCAGCCAGTCGTCCCCTTCATCCCGGCCAGCCCCTACCGTCCACCATTGTGTGGACGCTGCTTGAGAAACCCCCAACAGCGCTGGGTGGAGTGGCCAGCCACAACTGGGACGGCAGCGCGCCCTCCCGCCGCCTGGCCCTGCTCTGCTTTGATGCCACCCAGCATTTATTTCCAGCGTCTTTCCGGGAGTCCCGGCCCCCAACCCCAAACCCTACGGCGGAGAACCTCATTCTCGCCTTACATAAAAATTCTTTGTTTCTCGGCTGTCTTTGTCCAACTAAGGTATTACCCACCTCATCAGCCTCCCACTTTTGTTTACGCCAGAGTTTGCAAATCCGCTGCCGGTAGGCTGCATTTGAAGGCAGTCTTGTCTTGACTGGAAGTACTTAAAAACCAGGAGATCTAGCAAGAAAGCCAGAAATCCGGCCTCGGAGTAAATAAAGATCCGACAATGGGCCTGCATTCCTGCTTGGCGGTAAAATAGATCTGAAAACAGCTGCTACTGTAGTTAAGCATTTGTTGGCCTTTTTGCCAGAGTCCTCTCTTCCCAGCACACTTCAGCCGTTTTACATTACCTTTCTAGCCCCTGCTGTGGTGCATTAAATGCTCAAGTCTTTCCACTGGGTGATCGTGGAAATACGTGGGCTTTCGAGTCAAACATGAGTTACGTATGTGACTACGGCATGACGTTAGCCAGTCATTTCTTTGAGCTTCATTCATTCCAGTACCAGGAGCTATCCGATGAGCGAAATACGCGGGATCCCTGACCTTCGAGTGTAGCGAGGAAGTCACACATTAAATAACGTAAGCAAAGTTTATGAAGAAACAGTTCACTAAAGAAGAAATACAAATGCCTCTTGAACATACGAAAATATAACTTTGCAAGGAAGAGAAAACATGCAAATTAAAGTTTCCAAGAGATATTTTCCACCTCTTACATTGTCAGAGAACAAAAATTTTCATTGAGTTGTGAGTAAACATGCATTCTTCATCTGTGGCTAGAGGGAATGTGAATTGGTACAACCTCCATTGACAGCAGTTTGGAAATTACTACCCAAATTTAAAATGCACATAACCTTTAACTTCTTTATTTTAATTCTAGGAATATATTCTATAGGTATAAATGTGGAAAATGACTTTAAATACAAAGTTATTCAATGCAGCATTGTTCGTAATAACCAAAACCTGAAAACAACCTAAATGCCCAATAATTAAGGTTAAAGAAATAATGATGAGCCCATACTGTATGGTACATGAAAAAGAAACCATTTACATAGCGATATAGAATTGCCAAGATATATTAACAGATAAAAACAAAGTGCAGAAAAATGTACACAGGATCTGTGTTAATAAAAGGCAAAAATAAAGATGAAAATTATGTACATAATTGCTTATATACTCAAAATCTCTGAAAGTATATTCAAAATGCTGAAAGTAGTTACTTGTAAGGAAGAAGACTGGGTAGCAGAGGGATGGGGAAGGGAAGAGACTCTATACCCTGTTACAATTTGAATTTTGTATGAAATGGATGTATTACCTATTCCAATAACAGAAAAATAAAAGAACAACATAACTATATAATTAGAATTGTGATAAATGCTGAGGAAAAATACAGAGTAGTAAAAGCAAATAACAGGGAGATCCAATCTAGACTTGTTTGGACAGGGAAGTTTCCCTGGGTAAGATATGTTTAAAATGAGACCTAAAGGATAAGGCATTAGCTTGGGGAAGGGGGATGAGGAAGTGGGCAGGCTGGGGAAAAATTCTAAGGCAAAGGGAAAGCTTGTGCAAAGGCCCTGAGGATGGAAGAAGCTTGGCCAGTTTGCAGCACAGAAAGACCAGCATGGCTGGAAAGAGGAAGGGGAAAAGAGTTGGTTGCAATAGGTGGAGAGGTAGGAGAGACTAGTGGTGCAGATCCACAGAGGCCATGCAAGGGATTTTATTCTAAGGACATTGGGAAGGCACTAGAGAGTTTTGAGCAAGGAGTGACATAGTCAAAATTAACATTGAATCCATGTTAAATGAATTAATGTGTTCATGTTAGCTAATGAGTGGAGAATGAATTGAGAGGGGATAAGAACTGATAATCTAGGGGTGACTAAAAGGATACTGCAAATGAAATGATAAAACAGTTCACTTGGACTAGAGTGATGGGAAAAGGAGAAAAAGTGAATGGATTCTCAAGAATTTTAGGAGGTGAAACAAATTTCCTAAGGTGTAGAATTGGATATGGGAGAATGAAGGAAAGGGATATAGATGTCACAGAAAGATTACGACGTTTCTAACTTTAAAAGCAACTGAGTGAATAGTATAGTCAGTTACTGAGATGGGGAGCCTTAGGGAAGATGATGTTGGTAGAAAGCTCATGAGCATACTTCCTAATATATAAAATCTCCCTGAAAGGTGTCCTGTGAGAAGTAAATGACATTTTTTGTGACTATGTTATTAAATAAGTAGAAGCCATTATTATATGCTTAAAAATCTCTCCTTTGACCCCAGATCTTACAAAAAAGAGCACTTTCTGTGCAAGGGCCTTTTTCATGAGAAAGCACGTTGGTTTCTCAAATGTCAACAACCAAACTTAATGTGCTAATTAGATAGGTAATTAGAAAAACATCTCAAAAAACATAACATCTTCACAGGAAGATCCCAGAATCACATAGATAATGTTTCTTGTTTAACATATAAGTCTTCATTTCCCTTAGAAAAACTCCTTGGATATAATCTTGTTTATCAGGATCATTCAAGTCATATAGCTGGGTAAGACATTCCAAACAAAACGGCATTTATCTTTTTTACCCCATGGTAGGGGCTGAGGAGGCAAGAGAGCAATCTGACATCAGTAACTTTTTAACATCCCCAATGTATGTATAAAGAAGGAATTACAGTTGAGTTTCTACATTTTAAATACTTTAATATGTCACTCCTACTCTGGTAGGGTCTATAGCCAGCTTTGTTCTGACACCACCTGCCAGGCAACTCTCCAGCACCTCATGAGTCTTTTGCGGTATCCAGTCTTCCCCAAACCCATACCACCAACTGCTGAGAGCCCAGCCAACACCTTGAGAAACACTGAATTAATATGAAGCTCCAGGGGCCTTCATGAGGCATTTTAAATATGCCCATTCCTGATACTACAGATACTCAACCACAAATGTGGGCAAAGGCATATATACTGCAATGTTTGTGAGAAAAACAAACAAACAAAAAATAGTAACAACCCAAATGTCCATCACCAGGGACTGTTCAAATAAACCACAGTACATCCATATGAAGTCATATTATGCAGTCTGTAAAGGACTTCAAGATGGTGAAATAGTTAAATAAGAAAAACAAGGTATAGAAGATATAGTATGGTTCTATTTGTACTAAAAAAAATAAGAGGGGAAATATGCACACTTTTTGTATACAGAATTTTGCAAAACAATCAAGAAACTGATAATGATGTTTGTCTGTAGAGGGAGTAGAGAGGACTTGGGAACCTATAATGGGAAGGTAATTCTCTTTTCATTGTTTACCACTCTAAAATTTAACATTTTATTATCCATGTATATATAATTTTAAAAATTATTTTTAAAATATGTAAATGAAACTTTTTTTTAAACTCCCATTCCTAGAATTCATTCTCATTTGGATGTAGAAAACCACAGGAGAATATATCTCCCACCCTAGCAAACAAAGGCTAGATTATCTAGAAAATCAAGAATATTTTTAACTCATCAGAAAGCTAAGGACATAAAGAAACCCTAAATGAACTAACCTCCAGAAAATGCTAAGTCCTTCATAGGAGAGAAGAGATACATGGCTGCTCATATTCCTGGCTGAACCATGCTGAGAAATCCACCATAGGGGAATAAAGAGAAGCCAGTTGAAATTTAACAAAAATGTCAGTCTCATTGAGGCTGGCATGACATTAGAATCTAGAAGACCCAAATCCACAGAGAAAACCTGCATCCACCCACCAATCTTACCTCTTGGATCTTAAAAAGTACAGGTAGGTAGTAACCAAAAGTGGGAAGGGTGTGTGTATAATAGAAAAGTTGACACAGATTACTCCTTCCCTTGAGGTTAAGTGGAGACTTTCCCAAGTGCAAGATAACCTTAAAATGAGGAGGCAAAGCAGGAATGCTGAGAAATCCACCACAGATACTCTTGAAGGCTGAGAGTGAGAGGCAGGAGGGCTGAGAGACCCATCCCCCAGGCATTGTGGGCATTCTTCCTGAAAAGACTAAGGGTAGGGCACACACAAGAGCTGAGAGAAATATCTCTCTACCCCCCTATCCCAGTGCCCAAGAAAACCTGGCAGCTAGGCTGGTCTGTCCACATTTTCCACTAGAAGAGATCTCCCACATTTCCAAAAGCTGACACCTTAGCTACAAAGCAAAGTCAGGGTGAACTGAATCAAACTAAGGCTGCAACAGTGCCCAGATCTAGGTCAAATAAACATCAGATTGACTGAGCCATTACTCAAATGGCTGAAAGAAAAATGGGCATGCCCCAATTTGAAGTAATACTTACTTCAGTCTCTCTTGTTTTTTATACAAAACGTCCAGCATACAATCAAATATACAAGATATGTGCAAAAGCAAGAAAATAAGATCCATGGTAACAGAGGAAAGGTTCAAGAGAAGCAGAATGAGAAATGACCCAGATGTTGAATTATCAGTGGGATCTTTAAAATAACTCTGGCTGAAAGTAAAATGCTTAAAAATCTAGTGGAGGCTAAAATATTACAATCAATAGATAGGGTTTTTGAAATAACTATGATGAAAATGCTTTAAAAACTCTACTGGAAAATGTGGACAACATACATGAAAAACGGAAATTTTAAGCAGAAACATGATAACTATACAAACATAATGAAATGCTAGAAATAAAAAATACAGTATCAGAAAGATTTCATCAGATAGGTTTAAGAGAAAAGCATCAGGGTACTTGACGACAGCTAAATGGAAAGTATTCAAACTAAAAACAAAAAGAGAAAAGAATGAGGGAAAATCATCTGAGATCCGTAGGATAATATCAAATCATCTAATATAGGTGTAACTGGAGTCTCAGAAGAAGAGTCAAGGTGGGAGAGTATGGAACAGAAGAAATATCTGAAGAGATAATAGCCAAGAAATACCCAATATTAATGAAAGACAGCAACACAGATACAGGAGGTTCAGTAACCTCCATACAAATAAAAACATACCTAGACATATCATAGTCAATCTGCTGAAAGCCAAAGATAAAGAGCAGATGTAACCATGGGGGGGAATCACATTATGGACAGGGAGACACAAAAAAATGATGATTTCTTACCAGAAACAAATGAGACCTGAGGACAAATAAATGACTTTAAAATACTAAAAGAAGAAATAAAAGGTCAACATAGAATTTAATATTCAACTAAAATACCCCTGAAAAATAAAGATATTCTCTGACAGATAAAAGCTGAGAGAATTCATCTTTAGAAAAACTGCAATAGAACAAGTGTTAAAAAGAAAGTTCTTCAGATTAAAGGGAATTTATAACACATGGAACTCTAGACCTGCTGGAAAACATGAAGAGAAATAATAATGAAGTATTGTGGGAAATGAAGTATTCTGTGGGAAACAGAATAGAGAGTCTAGAAATAACTACACATACATATGGTCAGTTGATTTTCAACCAAGATGCCAAGTCAATCTAATGGGTGAAGGAAAATCTTTTTAAACAAATGTTGCCGAAACAACTGGGTATCTGTGTTGAAATAAACCTCGTTCTGTACAAATAATTAATTGGAGATGGATCATATACTTAAATGTAAAACTCCAAACCATAGATTTAAAACCTAAAACCAGTGAGATGGATCATAGATAGCCATAAAACCCCAAACCATAAAACTTCTAGAAGAAAATACATTCTCTGTGAGCTTGGGGGTCATAAAATCATAAAAGAAAAACTTGATAAGGTGGACTTTATCAAAATAAAAATTTCAGTTCATCAAAAGATCCCAGTAAGAAAGTGAACAAACCATAGTCTACAAAAAAAATCACAGCACATATACCCATCAAAGGACTTGTATCCAGAATTCACAGAATAACCACAATAAAAAGACAATTCAATTTTAAAATGGGAAAAGACATGAAAGACATTTCATGAAATATATACAAATGTAAAACAAGCATATGAAAAGTGCTCAACATCACTAATCATCAGGGAAATGAAATGTAAACTAAAATCACAGAGTTATTTCATACCCACTAAAATGGCTAATATAAAAAACACTGATAAGAGGAAGTAACTGAAACTCCCATACATCACTGATAAGAGTACAAAATGATAAATCACTTCAGAAAACAGGAAGGCAGTTTCTTAAAAAGTTATCATATGACTCAGCAATTTTCTACTCTTAGCTATTTATCCAAGAGAAATGAAAACATGTACCCACAAAACAAAAAAAATAACTTAAGAATATATATATAATATCCTTATTCATAATTGCCCCAAATGAAACAACCTAAAAGTCCATCAATAGAATGGATAAACAAATTGTAGTACATTTATAGAATGAAATATTACTCAGCAATAAAGAATAATTTATCAATACTTACAACAATATGGATGAGTCTTTAAAGCATTATAAATGAAAGAAGCCAGATTTAAGAGTACATATTATATGATTCAGTTATATAAAGTCCAAAAGCAGGCAAAATAAATCTTCAGTGAGAAAAATCGGCAAATGATCATTGGAGTAGGGAGGGGAGCAGGGGTGATTTGAAAGATGCACAAGGGAACTTTCTGGGTTAATGGTAACTATATCTTCTTTTGGGTGGTTATCTCACAGAGGTATATAATCGCTGGAACATCAATCTGAACACTTAACATGTGTGCATTTTATAATACATTGATTTCTATATATCAACTTAAAATAAAGGTGAGTTGAGGATACCTACTCCAGGAGCATCTGTCCCCGACCCTTTACTGAACTATCTGATTTGTTCTCCTCAGTATGATCTTTGGGCTCTAATCTGTTCAGGGCTAGGCCTTTGATTATAGAATTTATCTTAAAGGGCACACAATCCAGTGCCCCTAAGAAGTAGCATTTAGAATCTGTGAAGCAATTCTGTGGAACCAACAGTTCATTTCCATTGGTTAGTAGGCTACCATTTGACCATTGTAAGGCACTGACTTATACTAATGTGATTTTAACATGAATCGATGGTATTAATACTTAACTTACCCTATTGCAAGGTAGTCAAAACAATGGAGTAAAAATTAATTCATCAAAGGCATGTAGAACACTATTATTCTTCATAAAAACCGTTCTCTGGTATTTGCTGCCATGACGTTTACAATGCTCTAAACCAGTCACAGGATTTTGGATACAAATTTATTTCCTATCCAAAGCAGGTGGACACTCAGATCATGCTTCCTCCTTTGTTAGAAAACACTATAGTATTTGCCCTAGTTATGTAGAAATGAACCACAAGTAAGGGTCATACGGTAGGAATTAACAAACCAACAACTTTGTTCATAACAGGAAGATCAGCAATTACGTTATAAATGACTTGAAAGTAGGTGCAAGAACTTACAATTCTAGAGCATTCTATTAGAATCTCTACTGCCTAAGTAGACCCATAAGAGATGCTCCATGAATTCTGGTTATCATTTTACACGGCACTCCCTTTGAGAAAATGATGTGACCTGAAGAGGTGGGAGTACGCACAGGGGGTCTCCCTGTGAGAGGAAGGTGGGAAATTCAATAAGTAGTGATGTTTTTGGATAGGGTCCCTCAGAAAACTCAGGACAGTGTGTTTGCTCACTCCTTAGGAATCCCAACTTGGCCAACTGATTCCAGAGAACCAGATCCTCACTGCAAAGCCCTGATTCACAATTCTAAGAAATCGTCATTTAACATACACTGAAGTGGTTTCTAGGGCACTGCTTTGTTGTTACCCACACAGAAACCAATTTTAACCATACCATCAGAAGGAATTCTAAAATCTAGAGAAGCAAGTTTTCATCCTAGACAGCTTTCTGGAGAATTACCTATCTACAATAGAGAATTCATTTCTATAATCACCTTCCAAATTCTCACTCTGAAAGAAACTTGAATACTCCGTGGCAAAAAGCAGGCAGCGTGAAAATTAAAAACCAAACTTTTATACAGGTGGAGTAGTGAGGAGGGATATACGGGTGCTAAATAAAACACCAAATCAGGAAATGTTATTTTGTGCACAGGAAGCCACATCATCAGCTCAGTATCGGCAAGATTGCCTTCTGGAAAGGGTTTGGAAATATGAGACTTGCTTTTTTAAACTCTCATTAAAATGCCAGGGTGGCTCTGAAATGTGAGGGAGAAGAAAAAGGCATACTTTGTGTCTTTCTTAGTAGAGTATCTGAGGTTAACAACAGACATGTTTTGAACAGAGAGGAGCCAAAAATAAGAATTAGTCATTGAGTCTCCTGAGGCTGGAAGTCCCCTAACTAGTCTATGTAATTTTAGCAGATACTTTTGGCAAGGTTCTTTGAGAAGCAGCTATAGTAGTGAAAAGAATTTAGTGTAGTGGTCCAAATGTGCCTGCAGATCTGCCAGTAACTGGCTGGGTGACCCTGGGCAACCCACTGAGTCTCTATGTAGAATCAGGATTAAATGCCTCAGACAAACAGACCCCTTTGTTCACTGCTGTACCTCCAGTGCCTAGAACAGTGCCCAACACCGTGGGTGCTGACAGAAGGAACTTAGGCTTGAATCTTCATTCTGCCACTTACAAAAGGATGACCTCAAAGAAATAACCCACCTTCTCTGCGCTTTTATTTATAAAATGGAGATGGCAACTAACTCATATGATTTGCAATTTTAAAAAGATGGCCATGGAGCATTTAGTAAACACTAAATAAGTTAGCCATAATTATCTATTATATACAAACTCTTTACATTTATTTAAAAAAGAAAACTTTCAGGGCATTTTGGTATTGTCAAGGACACCTGTGATGTACAGCCAGTGAGCCATGATCTCCAAAATCTGCCTACCAATCCACAGGGGTAACCCCCCAAAGCAACATTTGCACCAATGATCTTGTTCCATGGCTCTGTCTAGTTGTCTACATGTGTCTGGGACAGTTAACATGTAACACCTAGAGCTATGGGGGTGGCTGACAGGAAGAGCAGAAGCCTTTAGAACGATGTGGATGTACAGACTGCAGACAATGCCAGTTTAGGAGTCCAAAATGGCTTTCTAGCTCCTGGATCTGATCTCATTCTGCCTTTGGGAGTCTATGAGACAGCTCTGTATCCTTATTTTTTGCCTCAGTTAGTACTAGTTAGTACTAGTAAGCTCATTATTTGTAACTAGGATTTGTTTTCCCATTTTCTTTGACCCTCACAATATTCCTATAAAAGACAATATAACATGACAGAATGAACACATGAAATTAGACAAGCACAACGCTGCCATAAACTGTTAAGTTCGAGTTAATAGTCTATACAACTTTCTTCTCATTTATAAAATAGGATAGCAATGCCAACTTTGTTTTAGGGCTGCTAAGAAGATACAAATAACATAAGTAAGGCATCTGGCAAGAAGCACTCAACAAATTATAGCTCCTATTAGTATCCCCATTTTACAAAGGGAAAATTATGGCTGAGAAATACTGATATTCTTTCTACTACGCCAACTACACTGGGAATAAAAATAGGAAAATCCACTGTCTGTTAACATACATCAAAAGAATGAAAGTGACAGCAAGAAACTTGTGACTTTCAAGTGCTCTGAATTTAAGTGATTAAATGGAATTGTGCATTGACTTGAAACAGATAGCTTAACCACTCAACAACTTGCTCAGACTCTATACTAATTTACTTCCAGATAGGGTTCTCTCCCTTGATAAGAAAATATATTGCCAGCTGACATGATATTCTACTGAGCTTGTCAGTTCTACAGTTCTTTTAGTTTTGTTAATTTTATTTTCTCCAAGGTGGACCACTTATCAAAAAATCAACAAAAAAACAAATTGGGCGCTTCACACTATACCCGAGGAGGCACCATTCCACAAAACCCATTCAGCTAGGGCCTACAGTGTGGCCCCTTCCTGAGCTTGTAAATTCGCCCCACGTCCTATTGTCCCTTATGACTAGAGTGCTCAACTACATTCCTCTTTGAAACTATGTTAAGTATCTACATCAATGGTCTCAACCTTGCCTACAGGTCTCAGACTGCACTGCACAATCATCAGGGTTGGGGATGGGGATAGGACTTTAAAAATTATTGATGTTCAGGACACAACCCAAAGCAATTAAATCATAATTCCTATGGGGTGGAACTCAAGCATAGTGTTTTTTGGTTTGTACTTTTGAAGTTTCTCAGTGATTTTAATGTGTAAAATGGACATTAAATTGGAACACAAGTTGGAAAATGACAAGGCCCATGTGCAGTTCTTTGAGCCACATTTAAGAATATTTTAAATTAATGACCAACATTTCAAAATCGAGGGAATTCACGTTAAATGTATTTCACAGGCTCCTCTGAGAGCCCACTTAGCCCAGGGTAGTCTATTAAAACATTTACCTAGTTCTTGTAGACATCTGAGTTTGAGACTCTTGGTATTACTTGAAACCCCTGGATTACTGTGGTAGTAAAGTTGTGCTTTTGGCATTGTTAGAGCTGCTAGCTATCAATGTGTGACTGATTTATATACTAATTGGCTCCTGCTCTGAAAATGGCCCTAAACAAGCATATCTATAGTTTAATCGTAGTCTGAAAACTGCTTTTCAAAAGAATCTCATATTATTTTCCCCAGCCTAAATGCTATTGCTTACAGAAACATCAACCACAGTTGCCTCCACTCCTGCAGTAGGCACTATTTGATTACTTCCAGTTGAGCATTTCCGAGTCAGCTATTTCATCTTGGGTAATTAGGAGGAGAAACAAATTCCTTAAAATGAACCAGAAATACACCAACTTTATCCCCAAAGAAATCTGAAAATATATGATGGGTTCACACTTTTTCCTGTTTCTGAAGGAGCCAAAATTTCCCCCTAATGCTCACTACTTATCTTCTGAAAGTCCCACAGATCATCCAGTTCCAAGAAGAAATGCTGAGAAACAAATGAAAATGAGCTATTCTGGGCATTTTCAGTTACAAAACAACTTCTGTAACAAGTTCCAATAGACTACCCAAAATTCTTCACATTGGAAATTCATTTGAAATAACTAGACCTACAACTGCCAATTACTTGGCCCCTGTTTATCAAATCAAATGAAGCTGAACTGTTTACTGTCCACTATCAGGCAGTCTTCTCATGATGCCTGTCCTAATCACCAAGATGGGAAGAGCTATTCTTCTATCCATGGCTGATTTATTTGATGAGGCAAAACACAGAGCCACATTAGTTGCAAACTCTGCAATAGCAAACTGAAGATCAGAGATAGTACACAGCATTCCTCTAATGGTAGCAGTGACAGGCATTTATAGTCTTCGATGTGGTTTAAAAGTACAACACTGTAGATAAGAACCACCTTTCTTGGTATTGAATGCTAGGTCAGTCTGAGACCAGATTAAGAAAGTATGATACAAAGAGGTAGTATGATGTTCATTAGATAGAAGAAAGCTTGAGTCCCAGATAGGAGAAACTGTAAAATCTTGGGCAAGTTACTTAACCTTGTTGAGCCTTATTTTCTTTTATAAAAAGGAGTAATTTCTACCCCACTTGCTTTAGACAATGATACAAGTTAAAGTGCTTTGAAGATACAAGTGATAAATGAACTCTCATAATTACAGATCCAAATAAGACCAAATTAAATTGTCCTAAAATCTGGACTTGGCTAGAATATCAATAACAAAGATCTCAACTTTGGGACCTTCTTTAAGACAACTCTCCCTCCATTCCTATGGGAGATATCAGCTTCTAAAAGTGAGCTAAGTGGAAGTAATGTGAAGGAGTTTTAAGCATGAGAATGACTTTGTAAATATTTTATCTTTATAAATTGACAAAGATCTACTGAGCATTTAATATCACTGTTACAACATGAATAGCAATCTAAATTCAATGTTCAAGACACAGAAATTGGAAGTCTTCCAGAAAATGCTCTGAAGGCTTCATTAACCAAGATAATTGTTGGGGATAGTCTCATTCACAGTTCCCTGAAAAGAAACTGAACCAAACCTTGACATTTCATGTTAAGTAGGAACAGTGAATAAGGCACATAATACAGGTGACTGTTAGGCCACCGTCTTTTTTTTTTAACTATAAAAATAAACATAAGTAACTAATGGAATAACAAAATAAAAGTTTATTTTATTAGAATTAGGAATGTTCTTTCCCTCTGGGCAACCTGAACAGTCCAGTTACAATGAAAATCTAAGAACAGTTATTTCCACAGCACAGGGTGCTCTATGCACAAAATTACAGGGTTAGGAGCATTTAATCAATTTACCGATCTGATTGTCTCACCAACCCGCCCCCTCCCATCCCCCAAGTGCTCTATACTGGGATTTGTAGCTAAATGATTTTGTTACATCAAGTCCTTTTCTCTCTTATACTAAATTTCAGTTCCTAATCATGGTTGATCCACATTTTACACTGCAGATTCAACCATTTCAAATCAAGTCAGTCTTGGATCTGTTATATTTGTGTGTATGTATACACCTGTGTATTTAATATATTTATTTAAACACACATAAAACACATACAATCTGGGTCGCAGCAGATTACACAATTTAGAGTCTGATGATATTATATACTACTCTATTTTACCACTGTGGTTTGTATCCTGCGCTTTGGATCGAC
This sequence comes from Physeter macrocephalus, assembly GCF_002837175.3. NCBI lineage: Eukaryota > Metazoa > Chordata > Mammalia > Artiodactyla > Physeteridae > Physeter > Physeter macrocephalus. Next base: position 64,307,054 of record NC_041224.1, on the reverse strand, counting down.
ATTTTATTGTAAATCATTTAAAGTCCATCTACTGCTCAATGAATTGTTCAAATGAAGCATGCACTTTTCAGAAGACCTCAAGAAGACAGGGAGACCCTGGTGCTGACCATGAATAGAGCCCTCTGACAGAAAGACTTAGGTAGGTGAAACAGGGAAGCTGTCATACAATATGGCTTGCCTATCCCAGCTGGGGTCACTGAAGTTACTAACAATGAAAGCAATTAACTCAGGGAATTCTGTCAAATATGGAGACAGCTGTTAAAAGCCTGTAAGTGGAAAATGCCAATTCATCTTGATCCATACAAATTAGGGAATGCACCCACAACTGCTATACCCTCAGGTAATATGCCAACACTGAAACTAGAAAGCAGCTCTAAAAAGCACTGTTCCTCCATGGGTGGGGGCTGATATTATGAAGTGCACACATTGTTTTTGGATACTTGTTGTAAGGGGAGCATGTAAAAAGGATTTATGACACTCAAACTTAGATACTGCAGTTAACTTGTAAGGTTTTTTAAAAACACCACACATACACAAAACATTTTAACGGAACCACATATATCTAGATAGCAACTCTGGCTGCTTTTCAAAGTTACCAGGGAAAGGAACTTATTCAAGCTTTCTTAAAAAAAAAAAAATCCTTAGTTTTGATAAATGTCTTTTAAGATTGATGCAGTCACTGAAAATAAAGTCAAACGGTTGACAGGGAAAGGGGAGGAGAAGAGAATACGGAAGAAGCAGACACTGAGTTCAGCTTTGCACCTAAGGTGGCAAGAGAAGGGAGGATAAAAGGTACAGGTAAAGTTGATCCTAAAGCAACAAGTGGTTTAAGGAAGCAGCATAATATATTCAGCAAACATTCACTGATTTTTGATGGGAAAAGAATAGTTGCAAGTACATCTCATGTAACCTTTTCTAAAAGGAAAAGTAGGGTTGAGTTAGCAAAGCCTAACTTAGGCAAAAGGCCAGAGGAAAGTGAACCTACTTCCCAATGATGTAATAAGATGTACAATGCAAGAGCAGACAAAGCTGCCTCACAAACGGTAAACACTCCCTAGGCGCGAGACATTTAGAGGAAGACAAAGAGGTCCTTCAGCCACAAGTGGTATTTAGTATTAAGACCTCAATCTAGTTGCCTAGTTCACTCTGTACTCCTGTATAAAACTGACAGATTTAGGGATGCTAATCTGTTGAAAAATACCACAGCAAGAATGGCCTAAACAGATACATAGTTAATAAAACCACCACCACCCTTTACTTTTAACATAGCTCTTAGTAGAAATTTCATAAAAATGGACATCACAGCTAAAACACATTTTTAATTCTCCTATTTGCTGACAATAGAAAATAAGCAAACAGTGGTTTCTATTTAAATGCACTAGATGGGAATATCAAGTTCTAGGGTGTTTGCCTTCAAACTGAATCCACAGCAACACACATAAGCAATTTCAGTATCTGCCATTTTTAATTCACAATCTGAAACTAAGTGAATGGCTATTTATTTATATTTAAAGGAAAAACATTCTATCTGACACCCTAACGTAAAGAAGGGGTGAGAGAAGAGCCATAACTAAAATCTTAAAAGGCTCAAAGCAGCAATTAAGGGGAAAATTTTTTGAAATGTTTCCTCTGGATGTGACAGGAAGCCTTCAGCTATATGACATGGGCACACAAAGGCTTACGTAGATGCATGAGGCCGTGGAGAGGGATGAGGTTGGGGACTGGGTGATTCTTGAATTGCAGCAGCAAAGCTCCCTGTTGCAGCCCTTATCAGGCCATGGCATTTAGTCAGAACTTGACTTCTCTATACCCAACCAGGAGCTGGGAATTCAGGGCACGAGGCCCATGGCCAGCAATAAACATATCAAACCAGAGAGGGCAAAGTAACCTCAGGAAAGGGAAATCAAAGAGCTCTAGATAGGTCTTCCAGAGGTGCTAAACCAACACACCTTTTAGCCCAACCCTCAACCCTGGAAAGATAAAGCAAACTGAAAGAAAATGCACAGCAAAAGACATAATCTTGAAGATTTTTAAAGAATAAATATTTTTTGTAATTAAACATTATGCAAACACGTGCCACGCTTGCTTTGTCCATGCATATGCACTATATACAATTTTGAAAAATACTGTGTTGTCCTCTTGTTTTAAAAGTCATATACAAAGTTTTTTTGTTTTTTTTTTTTTGTTTGTTTAACCCCTCTTTCTGCCTACCCTCTTCCCCGCCCCAAGAATTTTCTTTACAAGGAGCTAATCATCATTCACTCATGACCTTGGGGTATGAGAGAGACAGTCTGCATGTTTGGGTGTATCTGTATGTGCAGGGGAGGAAGGGGAAGAGGTCCTTTACCAAAGTACAACAAAATGGCTGGTTTGGACATGAAAAGCAGTGTCAAAGAGCTATTTTAAATTTTAACTGTACTACACTCAGGAAAAAGAAAATGGAAAAAAAAGGAGTCAGCTTTGAGAATGAAGCTACGTTACAAGTTAAAGTTGGAGGGCTTTTAGTGTGTCTGTCACACTTTTGTTGGCAGCCTAGAATACTGTTGTACAATGGTTTATATCTACCTTTTTTTATTACAATATAATTTACTTAAACTTCCCATTAACAAAACAGAATTCTGGTACTATAGACCAGCGGTGTCAGAATAGGCTTAGTGCCTCCTTGTTTGTATTTGTTTTGTTTGTTTTAATTGCATGAGCACTCTAGATGGTAAAGTTTTCAGAGTTCATTTTATGCAGGGCCATTCTCAGTCCTCAATGTACTCCCACAGATCTTTTTCATAGCCTTCATGCACATGCTGTAACAAAACCCTTCGTCGACTCTCACAGTATCTGTAATCAAAGAGAAAAAAAAAACACCTGTGGTCAGCCTCCAATAATAAAAAAAAAGAGGCATTTACTTATTTTTTAAGGTTCCCTACAGTTTATCCAGACTTAGAACCAAGCACCTGTTTGTTGTTGTTGTTGTTGTTGTTTTTGGCTGTTCCGCATGTCTTGTGGGATTTAGTTCCTCGACCAGGGATTGAACCCAGGCCCTCAGCAGTGAGGGCTGGGAGTCCTAACTACTGGACCACCAGGGAATTCCCCCAAGCACCTGTTTTTGTTTTTAAGAGGCACATTTTCAGGTCTAGATGTAAAGACATGACTATTTCTCATTTTAAAAAGGTATTTTTTGAAGTGCCCAGTTTTGGGAAATTAATTCTACAGCAATAAAATAAAGGCCTTAGAAATCATCTGACTCAATCTTGTCATTCTACAGGTAAGTAAACAGTTTTAGGAAGAAGTAGTTTCAGAGGTTATTTATTCACATCTGTAAAATCTTAAAGTACTAGTGGCAGCTATAGCTGGCTAAGGGAAGTGAAAATATTACTTAGGACTAAATCTCCAAGTCTTCCAAATTCCCAAAGGTTTCTACTACTATTAAAAAGATATTAGTATTTGCCAGAAAACAACTGTGGGAGAAAGAGCTCCATGTTGAGAAAGCAAACATTCTGCATCTTTCACTTAAGTGGTACCATATCTTAAAGTATCATCTATCTCTAGGACAAAGTAAATTTCTCCTTAGAAAAAACAAATCTTAGAAAAACTCTTTAAAAGGTTTGGGTAGCTCCCTTGTCAACAACCATGATCCACAGGATCCCTAGGCTAGGGCCAGCATCCTAATCTCAGCCCTCATCCTAATAGCCACTTGCTCTTTTGGGGCTCCTTCTTCCTGTCAGGGCAGCAACTACATAGATAAAACTGCATGGAAGCAGCAGAATCAGCCAGTGGGATAAATGGCTGATTTCCTCCCTATGCCTGACTAGCACTATCTGGAATCTGTTGCCCAAAGGACAGAAGCAATCTGTGAGAAACATGGCAGCTGCTCAGTTATTGAATATGCTAAACCCAAGTTTCACCACCATCTAACTTCATCACTAAGGCATACCAGACCACCAGTGGCAGACATTTTTGTTCAACAACTACTGGAGAAAACCTTACCTGTACTTATCTTGTACTTTCTGCTTTATATCCTGCAGAGAGTCTTGGGAAATATCTCGTTCAAGGTAGCCCGAGAGCACCTCTGTGGCATTCTCTAGATCTGCTTGGTTATTCTGTAAGAAGAAGAAGAATATATAGTAAATTTTGCCTTCAAAAGAAAGCTAAAAAGATAAACCATCTTAGCTGCTTCCTTGGGCTCAACACCAATTTTGTAATTTTCACAGGTGGTTTAACTGCACCTGTAAAGCCCTTCATCACTTTCACCCCTAAAAACTTGTTTTTTCTTTTCCAGGACAATTTTTTAAATATTAAAAGAGCTAAAGATTTATCCATTACCTCTGGAAGAATATTAAGGACAATGTGAAAAGACATAAGAAAAAGTTTTTGGAATCTTCCAGTTCTGAAAACTGCTATTGGCTAAAGCTTGAGGAAAAATAAGAAACCCATTATTCTTTATATCTAGCTAGATATCTACTTCTTATAAGAGAACACTGTATGGAAGATTAAAATTTTGGTATCCTTTACTACTATGGCTAGTTCTATATATTTACCCATATAAATTCCCATCTGCTAGTCACTGTTATTACCCAGCCATCTATCAACATCAATGTTGCATACATCAATTTTAAATGAGCATCTCTCCTTGAAACACCTCTACTGCTAAAAGCCCCCCTTTTAGTCATTACTTCTCCACAAAAGGCAAGCACCATATTAACTTCTAATACCATGTATTAGTTTTGCCCGAATAAAGACTTTTGAAAGAACTTATGACGTGCCAGGTGTTACATAAGCATTATACATGGATTGTCTCACTTAAACCTCTTAACATTTATAGAAAAATTATCCCCATGCTAAAATAGAGATATAGACGAGGCTAAGTAATTTGCTTCAAGTCAACAGAGCTAAAAAGTGATGAAGTCAAGATTCAAATTCAGGGCTAATTCCAGAGCCTGCACACTAAATCACTAGCTGGCTAAACCACATCAATTTGAACGTAGTTTACAGCAAGAAATCTAAATTTCTTGTATCTTCCTAATAAACACGAAACTTTTCTTTTTTAATTTTTTAAATTTTTATTCATTTTATTTATCTTTGGCTGCATTGGGTCTTCGTTGCTGAGCGCGGGGCTCTCTCCAGTTGCGGCGAGCAGGGGCCACTCCTCGCCACGGTGCGCAGGCTCCTCATTGCAGTGGCCTCTCTGGTTGCAGAGCATGGGCTCTAGGCACGCGGGCTTCAGTAGTTGTGGCACGCGGGCTCTAGAGCGCAGGCCCAGTTGCTCCGCGGCATGTGTGATCCTCCCAGACCAGGGATCAAACCCGTGTCCCCTGCACTGGCAGGCAGATTCCTATCCACTGCTCCACCAGGGAAGCCCTTAACACTAAGCTTTTAATCCACATTTTTGGGCAGAGAGTAAGCTTTAAAACTCTATATATCTTATCTATGAAAGGCAAGTAGTCCTATGACACACAGGTGTTTTTTTTCCCCACTCAGTAACTATTCCTACCTCAAAGATAATGGACTGGTTATTCTTTTTGAGGTAGAAAGCGAAGACATAAGTGTACATGAGTGTGGCACGACACTGGCAGAGGACATCAACTGCTTTCTTCAGGAACTGCACCTCAATCCAGGACATGTTGTGCTGTTGCATCTCTTCCATTTTCTGCTTCACCTGAGCATATAGTTTGTGCTCAAAGCGTAGACTCTGCATGTGGTTCATATAGCGATTACAGTAGAACAGGTACCTCTGAAGGGCTGCCCTAGATCGCTGTCCCATTAAGAAAAATTAAGGTCACACAATTATAACAAATGTATTATATATACACAAAAGCTGATATCATATTTACTGATGAAACGGTATAGGAATTTAGGCTAAAATCAGGAACAAAGAGACATCTACTGCTACTTTTGTTATTTAATATTTTTTGAATGTCCTATAGCTGTACTTTCCAGTACAGCAGCCACTAGTCACAGGTGGCTATTAAAGTAAAAAATTCAGTTCCTCAGTGTTCAACAGCTATATCGCAGTCAGTGCCTACACCACATTAGATAGTGGTAATAAAGAACATTTCCATCATTACAGAATGTTCTACTGGATAGCTCTGTTCTGTGGTATGTAATAAGGTACATCAATATTTTAAAGTAGAAAACAAAAGAGAGGCAACCAGACATCATATAACACCTAATATAATGCAACAGAAACTATACAGTACCACCAGTTAAGTGTTCTATGTTCTTTCCACACCCCTCCCCAAATCAAGTCTGAATTCAATTATATAGAATTAACCACCAGTTTCAGGAAATTCAGGGATAGAAGAACCTATTAAATAAAACCAGGGAGTTGCAATCAGCAAATCCAGAATGTGTGAAATTCTACAAGAAAAACGACTTAGTTTCCTCAACAAACAAATGGCAAGGGAAGAAAAAAAAAACACCCAAAAATACAAAAAAATGAAAGGACTTATAGATTAGAGGATCACATCCAACTTGTGCACCTGTATGGATCCTGATTTAAACCAACTATAAAAGTTTATGAGATAAATGGGGACATTTGAACACTGGATAGTTGATGATATTAACAAAGTACTGCTTTAAGTATATAATATAGTATAATTATAAAATAATATATAATATATATACAAACATAATTATGGTACTACAGTTTTATGAAGAGTCTTTTAAAGTACATGAAGTATTACCAAATACATATATACATATATATATATAAAATATCAGGTCTAAATTTATTTTATATTATTTATCATACTGCAAAAAGAATTCACATAGGTCTCTCCCATTATACTGTAAATCTCTAGAGGAGATACAATTTTTAAAAAGTAATCTTGGGGGAATTCCCTGGCGGTCCAGTGGTTAGGACTCTGTGCTCTCACTGCCAAGGGCCCAGTTTCAATCCCTGGTCGGGGAACTAAGATCCCACAAGCCTCGAGGCCCATCTGGCCAAAAAAAAAAAAAAAAAGTAACCTTGTTATCTCTAGCACCTAATATGCAGAAAATGATAAATGCTTGTTAAATGCAACCACCATGGAAGGGTTTCTTACCACACATACATATTTCTTTTCTTTTACTATCACCTCCTCTTCCTCTCTTCATGCCTTAAAGCCTACTAACAGCACAGATACTACTAGGCCCTATGCTTGGTCTCTTGCTTAGAAATACTATCTCTGAACCACATAACTAGCCAATCACATGATCCAGTATCATACAACACTGAAACATCTCAAAAAACCTACACAAGCCATATTATTTCAGCAGTCAGGCAGGTATTAAATCAATGCTTACATGATGGAAAATTATTCCAATTATATCTAAAAATATAATATGTAGAAAATAAGCCGCTTGGCATTTTATTTCCCCCGAAAGCACTAATATTTTTAAGCCTGTCAAATTCCCAAGATGAAATGGAAAACCTAAATCACATATTAAAATGTATGTTACAGGACTTAATGTGACCAGCATTTGATTTAATGTGACCAACAATTCTCAAACAGCTTGCATCAATAAAATACCTTTAAAATTCAACATGAAAGAAAACCCACACCAACACTGCAAATAAGACCCATTTTTAATCAAATGCCAGAATCTGGATTGAGAAATGCAATCAGTATCCTGAAAACACTTTGGAAAAACAAACAAAACAACAACCTGAGCGCTTAGAACAGGGGTAGGCAAACTCTGGCCTGTGAGTGAAATCCAGCTGCTGCCTATTTTTTGTAAACAAAATTAACTTGGAACACTGCCATGCCTACTCTTTTAAGTCTATGGCTGAGTCAGCATTTCAAGAGCAGGGACAGAATTGAGTAATTGTAACAGAGACTATATAGTCTGCAAAGCTGAAAATATTTACTATCTGGCAACTCACAGGTCTAGTAGATAAGAAAATTCAGGGAATTCCCTGGTCAGGAAACTAAGATCCCACAAGCCTTGAGGCCCAGCTGGCCAAAAAAAAAAAAGTAATCTTGTTATCTCTAGCACCTAATATGAAAAGAAATAAAGTCTAGTAGATAAGAAAATTCAGGGAATTCCCTAGTGGTCCAGTGAGAAGGACTCTCACTGCCGGGGGGCCTGGGTTCAATCCCTGGTTAGGAAACTAAGATACTGCAAGCTGCACGGTGCAGCCAAAAAAATAAATAAAAATTAAAATTAAAAAAGGAAAGAAAAGAAAATTCAAATGTCCACCCGTCATAACTGTGGCATAGTATATTAAGTCAACAACTTTCTACAACACAGGTAACATCCTTCCAAGGCACTCAAAGTACCATCTATGTTCTTTCTGTGTTGTGTGCCAACCTTCTAGTACTTATTAAGAACTACAACTCCCAGAAAACACTAGGCCTGAGTATGGAAGTAGGGGAGGTAAGGAAAGAATATGCTAGATGTGTGCAATGGTGTGCTCCATTCTGGGAGGTATGGCTCCCACTTAAATAAACAAACAAATACAGGCACTCATATGAAATTTTCCCCTGTACACCCACAGGATCAGAAGATTCTAGTTTAGTCCAAAAGAAATGAGCTAGAAAAATAATGAGTTCTAGCATCTACAATCTACACATTGGTAGGGCTTAGAAGCTATGCCCAATAATCCACCCTCCCTGTGGACCTCAGAAAGGGATTCTACCAGCAACCAAATGCAGACCAGGTAAGGCCAAGGATAACCCATATACTTTTGTTGTCAGCAAATACCATATTCTGGCTAGATCTAACTAGACTACTCTTCATTCAGGATAAGTAAAAACTAAAAGTCTAACATGGTTATTAGGAAAAATGTAATGCAGCGTAAGAGAAAAAGAACAGTTCTCTATGGACTCAAAAAAAATTATCAAAATTAGAAGAAAATTTTAGGAAAATTTATGGTCTCTTCAGCAGAATTTAAGACAATTGTGACTGCTTAAAACAGAAGTAGAAAGCCATGAGGGCTAAGATTTAAAAACAAACAAACAAACAAACCCAAAACAGAAGGAGATGCAATGACAAACTGAGCTAAATAAAAATGCAACATTAGAATCGATTCCAAATGGGAGGTAGGAAAAGCATGACTGTCATTGTAGAGTTTTGTGTATAAAGATTACATGGGGTGATGTTTCTCAAACTGGAGTCTAAGGACGCTAAACAAAACTGGAGTAGGGGTGCCAAATGATCTGGTTTAAACAGACCATGGAATGTTTAAATATTAAAAATCTGATAATAACTGAAAGAAAACACAAACACTCCAGGCCATATGAATGAACTTATGAGAATCAACGTTTTCAGGTCTTACATTTGTGAAATGGCTAAAACTGGCATCAAGCAGGATTATTTTAACTGCACCAGAGTTGAGAATAGTAAGTGATAAAAGAATATATTAATGATCAATTCTGATCAAATCAAATTTTGATGCACTGTAGGGGTGAATGTGCAATAGGTAAGATATAGAAAACTGGTGGGAGAACAAATTATCACATGGCATTTGGTAGTACGGGTAACCCTAAATTTAAAAAACCTGGTCTGACAACAGTCTATCAACAGTAATTTAATTTCAGCAAATAACTTACCTGTCAAATTAGTTTTAACTTGAGTTCCACTGTTTTTGTGGTCTTCTTGGTTTGGTTGAATAGTTGCTTAAGAGTTAACAGCTGGTTTTATGTTTAAACATAGTTAAGTCGTATTATAATAAATATAATTTAAATCAACATTGGAATTTGTGGGGTTTTTTTTTTCCTCCTTTAAAAGGATCACAAATATTGTGAAAGTCTGTAATATAACCGCCTAGGTTATATAAATATATTCCTTTGTATTTATGGTAACTTAAATTATAATAAATTTTAAAGAAGCATTTAAAAAGTGAAACAATAACAAACAGGTTTTGTTTTGGATTGCATCCTGGCAAGACAAGCCATTTAAAAAGATTTGGGGGGGACAACTGGGGAATTTCAACACAGAATGGATGAATGTAAGGAATGATTAAATTCCAGGATTCTACAATTATGACAGAATTATCAGGCTGAAAGGAACTAAAAGTGTTACCGAACCTAATCCACACCAAGGGTTTGAATCCCTTCTACTATAATAGTGGGTTATTTCCCTATCCAGTAAGAGGGAAATCCCCACCTCCTGCGACAGTTCACTCCAAATCAGCTCACCTAAAATCATTAGAGCTTCTTGATGAACAATGAGATAATTAATTAATTAAAAGAAGTAAGACTGCATATAAATTGCAGCAGTGCCATTTAACAAATACTGCTCTTTAGTCTCCTTGCTGGGAAGGGAAAATCTTGATGCTGAAGACTACTGAACCTGAAAGTGTGCTAGATTAATTTTAAAAAATGCAAACAAACTTATAAATAGAAGTACTCCTGATATACATTTGCATAAGATCCCCTCTCTATAGGTACAGATACCCAGTATTTACTGGAATGTCATTTCAACAAATCTTTCAGAACTCAACACTCCAGCTAAATCATTCCCTAATCAACATAAAATGCATGTTTGAAAATAAATGTACTTACCTCCTGTGCATCTCTTGCTGCCTTTGCATCATCCTCATTATAGCGGTTACAGTTGTACCTTAAAGTAAGTGAAGAGGATTCCATAAAGCCATAAATCAATGAAAAGGGAACAAATCACAGAATTTTAGCCTGGATTTAGATATTACCTAGAACCAATACTCTCCTTTACACAGATAAACTGAGGTACAAAAAAACAAACACACACCCCTAGTGTTTGAATCCTTTCCATAATAGTGTGTCAGTTCTCTACTAGTAATAGGCAGTTAGTTCTCCACCTCCTGAGGCAGTCCATTCAAATCAGCTTACCGATAATCATAAGAAAACACTGTTATTCTAGAACTTCCACTTACCAACTGTAGTTTGAACTTCTAATTCAATTTTTGAACTAAGAGATCACCTCATCTCCTAGATTGTCTGTTATTTAGCCAAATATTCCCAGTTTTTCCAGAATTACTCACCTTCTTATCTTCACTTGTATACACCAAAGAAAACCAACAGCTGACAGACTGCTATGTAACAGGTACTGTGCTATGTGCTTTATATGCTATTACAGTTTACAAGAATCACTGAATCTTCCTAGAGAGGTCAGCTCAGAGTGGAGATGTATAAAACTGGCACTTCCCTTGTTCCTCTGTTTTCTTTTACAGGAACCTACATTACAGGAGCAGCTGATGTTTACTGAGTGTTAACTACATACCATCCACTTACTAAGGACTTCAACTGTCCTATCATGTTTAATCCCCTCAAGCACCTCATGAAATATTATCCTCATTGAGCAGATGAAGAGAAGATAAGCAACATATTTAAGGTCACAAAAATAGAGCTTCAGAGATGGAAATTAAACTTATGCCCATCTGGCAACTGAGGCCCATGCTCTTAACTAGTGAGTTCATGTGTTCAGAGTCTTTTAACAGTAATCTTCTTAGAAGAATTTTGAATTTAATGTAAATCTTGTTAAACTGGATTCATTATTCCAGCTTGCCAAGTCCTTCAGGATTATAATGGTTTATATAGTCAATATCCCTCTTTGATGTTACCCAAAAATGTATATAAGATTCTTATACTAGTTCAAGAAAATCATCAGTACAACTGACCATAAGAGCAGTATATAGTTGATGTGAATAAAAAAATGAGGACAAAGCCTTTCAGCAAACCTTTAAAGCGTTCCACTAGAAGACACAAACCTATTATCTGTACTCCAAGAAATGGTCATTCAATTAATCCCAAACCTCCCTGTCTGTATTCACAGCCTAGGCCATAAACCTCTCAGTCCACAATGAAATTCCTTGCTGAAATCTACCAAACATTCCCTAATCCATCAACCTAATAATACCATTTGATTCTGGAATTTCACATAAGAGAAAAACTAAGTTATACGGTTCATATGCAGCTTGTGGAATCAGAAATTTTGGAAATTTGGGATTACATTCTGTCTGCTCCCAATCTCTGGTACCTTTCCATTTTCCATAAGTACTCAGAAATAACCAACAACGGCTCACTGATGTCATCTTGAAGTTTTTAAAGTAACCCAGACCACAAATCACCTGAGTCAGGAGACTTATGAATTTTCCCCCAGCCTGGGTTATAATCCTCTTTTACCAATAATTACTCTACTCAAGTTAGCCCAAAGACTGCCTCTTCTTGCCCTCTACTGGTCAACTATTAACACCTCTTCTTTCTATCCGATACATCCTTTTATACTTTCCTCTTGATATTTTTAGATACTTTTAAGCCTCAACTCATTCTGGGCTTTAATCTGCCAACATTAAGAATTTTAAGGCCACAAAAGCAAGCAGGGCCCATCTATACTTCTAACTCAGATGACTGATAGTGCTACTTGCAATGCTTTTTTGAAGATTTCTGAGGCATTTTCAGATTTAAACAAGAAAGCACAGCATGATTTATCTGCAATGTTAAAGACACAGGCAACATTTCTGACACCCCTGGTCCAGGCCATTCTTCATTCTTCTGTATCCATCATTTGTTTCGTACCCTTTCCATTTTTCAATACAGCTCATTGAAAATTTGAGTTGTGATCAGAGATTTCCTTACACACACACAAAGTCTCTCTAGTATCTCTTCTCTCCTATTCCCTCTCCCCTTCACTAGGCTTGTTTAAATACATTCGAGTGAATTTAGTTTCCAGGAACACTCTAATCCTCCAGTTTGACCTCATAAAACCTAGAGTACCTATACCCCAAACACCTTTCCTTGGCTCTGACAGTGGTAAAAGCACTTTCTTTATTTCTATCTAAGCAATTAGTTTTTACCTGGCTCAGAATTAATTTCAGACAAATAATCCCTCTTACTATTCCTCTAATTAATGAATCTAAAAGGGAAGACTTGCCACTGTCTTAAGTTCAGATCCTCATCTTGTCTTCAACTTGCAATTTCTTCCCCTCCCACCCACGCTCTACAAAGCAGTCACAATATCCAGATAATGTATGTAAGTAAAGCACGTAATACAGAACTTTCTCATCTGAACTACAGATCTAATCTTGTCACTCCCAGTTAAAATCCTTCTGATAATGTCCAAACTATAGGTCCCAGTCTACTTTCTCTTTTCCTATTCCCCACAATTTGAGCGGCCAACACACTCAACACCAATAGGAGACAGGCAAGTAACACAAATGAGTGAAACAGGCAATTTGCAAACTGTAACACCCAGAAATATTTCCACTTTTACCAGGAGATGTGCTAGCTCCCATTTTTCTCATTTTGAGGAAAATGCATCAAGGCATCCTCAATCTAACTTGCATTTTTCCCAAATTGATAAGAAACGTACTTGGAACAAAGGTATGTATTGCTACCAAATGTGACTAGTGCCATCATGATATATGAAAATGCCAATAAGCTTCGGTCTTGGGAAATCAAACTGCAAAGTAAAGGCTCCATCTAAAGGGCTACTAATCGATTCCAGGTGATTTCTGCCAAACAGAAATGCAGGCCTGTTCTTATGTTTCAAAGAGAGGCTAAAAATCTGGATTGCATTGGGCAATTTTTCCAATTTTTAAAGTTGGAACAAATTTTTTGTCTAATGGTGGTGCAGGGTAACTAAAACACAACTGTGGAAGGGGTTTTGCCAAGTCTCTTAGTTTTCAACTATTACCTAGAAAGACATATTAGACAATGCAACTCTTTTCTGAATAAGTCATGTACTTTCACATCATTCTACCATTGTTCATGCGGCTCTCTTTGCCCTGAATGTTATTCCTACCACTTTTTAAGCAAATGAAACCTTAGTCCTCCTTGAAGTTCAACTCAACTGTTACATGATCTGTGAGATAAGCCTAATTAATCCCTCTCTCTGGATATCTTGCATATACTTTTAACACTGATCACACACTGTATTCATTTATCTAGCTCCCAAGTTAGATGGTGATTTACATGAGGTAGAAACGTTATTCATAATATGTGGCAGATATATCACATACTTATGTGAACATGTTCTTCCCTTCATTTCCCCAACCTACCAGGCAGATCCATGTGGTTCCCAAGGGCCAAGACACACCCAGCAAAACTCTGCTTTACAGTTCTGGTTACGACAGACCATGTGATTACAACCGCCATCCTTCTCAATTGTGACATGGCATTTGGGACATTCCTATGAAGAGAAACTATAAAGTTGGTGTCAATGCTACACTGAGGAGAAGCCAGTTTTAGATTTGGTTTATTTTTAAATACCACATCTATTGTGATTAATACATGTAAAGCACTCAGTGTCAAACACTTAGTAAGTACCACTGAAAATGAGTTGTTATTATTACTGGCTATTAAGATGTATAACAACTTAAGGATTTGTTTTAGTGGGGCTGGGAGACAAAAACATTTTAAGTACTTTTAACCAAACACATACTAATAATAGTTTTATGGGAGGTTAAACATTTTCTCCATGTTAATATAATATATTCTTCCAATGTCATCTAGAAATAATCATTGAGTACTTCCTGTATCCCACACACTGTTCTCAGTGTTTTATATGCATTAACTCATAATCTTTATAGTGGCCTTACTCCTATTTCCATTTGTCAGATTAATAAACTAAGAAAAATTTAAAGAGACTAGTCCAAGGTCACACAGGTAGCAAATGGTAGAGTCAGGATACAAACCCAAGCAATTTGGCCTCAGGAATCAGGCAAGCAAGATTGGTAAATTCTTTTTGTGGCTACTGAATTTCCCAACTTTCTTGTGGTCCATTTACAATTGTGCTACAGAGATCACTTTTCTTTTTTCCAAGACTGTATCATTTTCTTGGTTGCTAATGAGCCAAAGTTATTACCCTGCAGGCATGTTTTTTTTCTCCCTTGAAAAATCTAGAAAATTAAACTTACTCATTATTTTTAATAAAACTTTAAGATGTAAAGCTTGGATTTTGTTGTACATTTTTGTATCTGACATCTGTTACTCCCACAAGGGGGGGAGAGTATCACCCATTATATTACTTGCAATTCAGCTATTGTGAACAGACTACACTACCCATAAACTATAGTAATTCAATAGGTCAATACAGCAATATTTAATTATACATTTTCAATCAAATTTTTGAAGTCACTCACATAAAAAAATACATTTCCCCAAAGAAGCAAATTCCAGGCCTAATATATCTGTTTCATTCTATATTTCTTAGCTATAATTAACTAATTAGTTAATTAACTAATTAATTTCTTAATATACCAACAATCTGCAAATCCTTTAAAAAAGCTAATAACAAAAATAAGCTTCTGAAATGTCTCAGGAGAAAAACTCCTCAATTTCATCTCAAAACTGCCAAGTAGATAAATCTGTTGTTACAAATTGCCATTCTTGCTTAATAATCTACCTTCTAAACAAACTCAAAACATATTCAAGCCTATACTCCCTATTTTAAACATCTTGGGGATTTAGAGTATTTGGGGATTTTTCTAGATGCAGAAAGAGGGTTACAGTTTAATCAAACTACTTAGGGAAAATATAACTGCCCTATTCTAAATACTAGTTTGAAAGCAGATTCTGGGATTTTAATGAACATTTCTGGTGGGGAAATCTTCAATTTTTGAAAAAGAATGCTTGGCTACCAGGAAAGTTTTAAAAAATAACAAAAGCAACCACTTCCTGACATTATAGCTAGGTTTTTTTGAGTGCCATAAGGTATGTTTATCATGATGGTTTTAGAAAGTACAGAAATATCAACTTCAAAACTACATTCCTCAAAGATGTGGGCATTTGTTTTATGCCACAGGACTCACTGTTTTACTGCTAATGCTTTCTGGGAGATAGAAATGTATACATATATTTTAATCTTTTTGGGTAGAGCAGGGTACTAATGGTATAAAATCATGTGCTGGCCTTCATCATTTAAGCACTCATTCTTATCACTATCCTGAGATTGAGTGACGGAAGAGTGCAAAGCTGTAACTAACTCTGGTCAAACAACTCAATATTCTTTAAAACATCATCTTCATATGTGAAAGACAATAATAAAAATGAATAGCCCATGAATAACCCTATTATCCATCACCCAAATCACTTCCTATATGAATAGGATGTAAGATTGAATGTTTACACAATTTTCTACTAAGAAATTAGCTGGGTACACAGTTCAGATTCAAATGCTTACTTATTACTTAGTGATAGAAAAAAAGGGTGCTCAAGATTATCTGCATTTGTAGGACATTCATCTAGGGTTAAAGAAGTGGTTCATGGCATAAAGATACTGAATTTTGGGGCTTCCCTGGTGGCGCAGTGGTTGCGTGTCCGCCTGCCGATGCAGGGGAACCGGGTTCGCGCCCCGGTCTGGGAGGATCCCGCGTGCCGCGGAGCGGCTGGGCCCGTAAGCCATGGCCGCTGGGCCTGCGCGTCCGGAGCCTGTGCTCCGCAGCGGGAGAGGCCACAGCAGAGGGAGGCCCGCATACCACAAAAAAAAAAAAAAAAAAAAAAAAAAAGATACTGAATTTTGAAACTAGTATCATGACCAATGTTATTCAAAAAATAAAAACCAAAAAACCAAGGATACTCATATTACCCCAAAGCTTCTATTTCTCAGGACTCAAGTCTCTTAATAAATCATATTTTGGAAGTTTAACATGTTAAAAATGTTAAACGTGTTAAGCCCAATTCAGTTACATAATAAGTTACTCGGTTATTCTGACTGAACACTGCCCTAAAAAATGACTCCTTAGAAGTTAAACCTTGGGGATTTTAAAAGGCAGAAATATAGCCTAGTTTTAAAAAAAAAAAAAAAAAAAGCTAGGTGGAAAAAAACTCTATAATACATTTGTATACTAAAAGGCAGACAAGAACAGTATGAAAAGATATTATCAAACCCCAGGGTAGAAAAATTATCAACTACTGCTTTTCTGATAGAAGAAAAACTTCTATAGCAGAGTACCGTGCATATTGCACTATAGTAATCAATAAAATAAACTCAAACAGTAAAACAAAGGCAAATTATTAATAGACAATAATTCTGAAAATAAAAAGTAAACCTTAATCAAGAAAAAGGTAAAACAAGGCCCTTTATTAGGTAAACTTACTACTTTTGCTAATGCTGATACACCTATCCTTATCAGTTTCAATACCAAGAGTTTACTGAAGGAAAATACTAACCTTTGTGTTGGCTGCAATCCAATTAGAGGTTTCACTGTCATCATCACACTTTTTAATCCACTTCTTCAACCACTGTTTGAAAACAGGAACCGTTTTCAGTACAACAGAAGACTCAAAGATAGTAAATTACATCAACACTTAAATACAGTCAAGCTTAAATGTAAAAACCAAAGGATAAGATTATCACTGGGTTTACTACCTTTTAAACCAAGAAATCCTGTGATTCTCATATCCAGTCCAGGTACATAAAAAATCAACCAAAGGAGGACTTTCTCTGGCTGAAGCTAAGTGGGGAACCTAGAGCTCAAGGTGAGGCCCAGCTGCAAGGTGTGTCATTCCCCTTAGCTAATTACAAAGCCTTCCAACAGAGGTGCCTTAACCCTCATTATCTTGATAATAATCAGGAGATGACTTTATTCCTACGGAATGTTCCCTGAATACTTGCAAAGATCACCTGAAATAAAAAGGGCAAAATACTATCTTCCATTTACTAATGAATAAATAACAAACTTGTGGGCTGTGGCTTTCAGTCATCAAGTCTTAGAAGTACTCTACTACCTTATTTAAAAATGAAAATGCCAGGCAAACTCACCTTACATTTAACAGGGTCATGCCAATTTTCTCCACAGTTAAAGCTGTTAAGTGACACAAGAGTTAAAAGAATTAAGTCCTACCTACTGTAAGTAAAGTAAACAAACAACTTCATAATTTACAGTTCCTCAATACTTTCACCAGTTTCTAGTGACTGCGAAATACAAGGACAGGAACCAAGTCTATTTTATTCTACAATAAATTATTTAGCATTTAGTATTGGGACCAACACATATTTGGGTGTCTGTGTGTGAAATGAGGAATGACTTGTAAGCATGAAGACATGCTATGATGACAATTTCATAATAGATGACTATTTAAATAGCTACCAAACTGTAAAGACAATAAAATCAGTATAGTTAGATTTGTATTTTTCTGATAGTTTTTAATATGTATAATTCCTTGCTGCAACCATTATCTAAATGAAACCAAAATGAAATCATGTTCAATAATTTGAACTTAAATTTCAACCAACGCTTCATAGGCATATATTAAATATTTTATTTAACACTCCAAATGAAGAGTTAAAGAATGACTTTGTAGGGTAATTCTATACTTTAGTACTAATGCACAGTAAGCAATATGTGGGAAGCAAACAAGTCACTTCTCTGCATGATCCAAACAAATGAACCTCAGCCAGTAGAGATAAATTGTACCAAACAAGGTATAAAGCAAAAGACTATATCTACATATTCTCTAAGACTATATTAATTGCTAATCCCTTTCTGTTTTCTAGTCACATGGTATATACATTTGTTTAAAAAGTATAAATTAAGAATAAACACAAATGCTTGTGAAAAAGTAACCATTGTATGGCTGATTAATTAGCTAATCAAGTAATTTGGAAATGCCCAAAATCCCTTGCAAATTAGAAGAATAAAGTGCTACATCAGTTTAAATGAAGTCAGGATAATGGTTACTTCTGGAGATGAACATGGGGAATGGAATGGTGAAGGGAACATCAAGAAGCTTCAAATGTATCTGTCAGGTTTTATTTCTTGGCAAAAACAAACAAAATACTGATTCTGATTAAGCTGGGTTGTAACTATGTAAGTACTGGTTGTTATTCTCTATACTTAAGTCTGTATTTGAAATATTTCATACTAAAAGTATATTTGAAAGTAGGTAAGGAATCAGACTCTACCCTCTGTCTACAGGGTAAACTCTGAAACAATAATGCATATTTAATCTTTACCAAAATAGCATGTATTTTACATAAATTTAATCTCTATGAGTTTACTCACTCTTTTTGGAAATATTTAGTATTAATGATGTATATGTCTAATTCTATAGATGTCTGGAGAAAAAAAAGAATGATACGGAATACCAATAAAATGTTTGTTAGTTACAGAGCCCCCTGGCTTGACTGGCTTCTCATTCCTAAAAGATCCATAAGGGAATGGAAGATCATCTTAACTCTCTAATACGTGATATTGGAAATTCCCTGCTAAATTGAACCTAAAATTCAAAGCTACAGAGTATGCTATAGCACTCCCAGGAATCCAGGTTACCAAGAAAGCTGTGGCCAGGGGCCCCACAGAAGAACTCTTAGTTAAAGAAAACACATCTATCAACTAAGTTTTATCTTTCCAAATTTATCTGCATATTTTTAGGAGTAAGATTAAACTTGTCAGAATAAAGGAAATTAAAAACAAAACACCTAACTGTATTTTATTTCCTAAGAGAGAACCTGAAAACAGATCAAGAACCATAAGGGAACCAAACATAATTTGACAAAATAAGCAGTCAATCAGAAATGAGAAGAACTTTTTAAATTTACAATAAATAATGTAATAATAAATATAAAATGGATAAACTTGAAAAAAAAAAAGAAATGAGAAGAATTGAGTTTTTGTCCCAGATCTTTAAATTTGCTGCCATATACGTTCCAGTGGAACACACAAGAGAATGTGATTACAGCTGCATTTTTTTTCCCATAAGAAAATAAATCCAAAAGTTAGAGCGACAGAGAAAGAGGAAAAACTATCTTAAGATGTGACTTTTTAATCCGATTTTTATTTGAAAGAAATACAAACTATTTAAAGTCAACATCACCCACCTACCTCAGATAAAGAATATTTTCTACTATTTTTTTTCTTTTTTTAAAATTGGGGTATAGTTGCTTTTTTTCTACTATTTTACTAACAAAAATAAATAGAAAAGCTATGTGCACTACTCCAATTTAGGAATCACTTGCTTACCAAAACTGGCGCCCACATTTGCAGCGAACAGGTTTAGCATCAGGATATTGGACTTTAACAACATGGTGGCAATCTGGGGCAGGACACCACTTTAACAGTCGATTGCACTGAAATACAAGTTGGAACATAAAAAATGACAGCAAATTAAATCATGATGCAAGATTTTCCAGTACACCATGCAATTATTTATGCTACTTCCTCACTATCACAAAGTGGGGATGGTGTCACCGACACATAAAAACCTGCCACCAATACTTAGTCTCCTACAGCAATGCTTTTGGAAGTACTGTTCTTCTAAGATTATAGATCCCTTGAAGATCTGGTATTATAAAATATATAACCTATCTCTTATTCTATCTTCAAAATCCCACTGAGAACTTTAAAATAAATGATCACCATTATGTGATCATTAACAAGCATCAATTTCTCTATGGTTCTATTTCAGGGCAATTTTAAAACATACAAGAAAACAAGATATGCTTCTACTTAGGGAAGGCAATTACATGCTATAGAATAGCATGAAACAAGCTGAGGGATACACATGGAATTTCTCTCTTTGACAATACAAAGCTCTTCTAAGAACAAAAGCCAGTGCCTAAACCACAGAAAAGATTCCATTTTAGTTCATCAAAAGAAATATAACTTTTGAAGCATTTTTATTATGAGACAAAACATGGCTCAAGGAACACTCCATCAGAACTCAAGTTTATTGACCATTTCAAAAAATATACTATTCCTAAAAAATGCTATTTTCTAGAAGATCTGACCTTCAGTTTAATCTCTAATAAAAATTAAAATTACATTCTAGAACTGAAATACCAAGTTACACTGGTGCTCTTGTACAGGGGCTGGCAAACTTCTTTCACATAGAGCCAGAGAGTAGAGATATTTGGCTCCATGGGCCATATGGCCTCTTTAGCAACGACTCAACTCTGCCACTGCAGCACAAAAGCAGTCACAGAATAAAACTGCATGTTCAAATAAATCTTTATTTACAAAAACAGGCAGGCCATAGTTTGCCAACTTCTGTTAAGATATATTTGATAAAAACAAACAAAAAAACACTACATAATTCTTTTTAAATGAAGTTTACTGGTAATGGAAGGTAAAACAAGCAGAGACATAGCAGAGTTAGAGTGCCCAACATGATTAAACATGACATCACTAATAATCAGCTAAAATTCTGTGCTAGGGATAAAGGAAGACTATAAAATAATTTTATTCTCAAAGCTCAAGATCGATGAAAAGACATCTACTTATTGGTTTATCACATTCCTTTGAGAATAAAGGTATTTTGGTATGCTTCATAAATGAAGATAAAAACTGAAGTTACTGTAAAGGTGTTCCTTATGTAAGACAAACTGATATTTCTATTAATACACAGAATTCCTTTTATTTAAAGAAGGAAAACTTATGCGATCACTTACCTCTACAAAGCTATTTGTTATTAAATGCTGATACTTTAATTTAACTTTTGAATCTGTGATCAGGCGCCTGAAAGCGAGAATAAAAGTTTATTAGGAAGTTTTCAGCTAAGAATATTTTCCACATTTATAAAATAAAATTTCAATGCTCTGTGCTATAAAAACTGCCTTAAATTGAAAATACTAAAATACACATAAAATGTCAACAAATGGAACTGTAGGAATCAAAACAATAATTTCAAAGTTTCTATAGTTTTATTTTGGTAGACATTTCCCCATTTCTTATACTCTAAATATTGTTTTTACCCAGTTTGTATTGTAGCCTAATGACTTACCAATATTGTCAAATTTAGGCCCCTTTCAGAGTTTTAGGACTCTGATATCTTGCCTTAAGACAGCAATTCTCAGCCACCTTTTCTAAGATCCCCTCTCAAAAATCTGCGTGTGAAATAAGGGATGTTGGTAGGAATGTTCAGAAATGGATCCAGGTTTTGCTAGATATAATTTTGATAGCTTCCTTCTTCTGAAATCTTTTGGTAATTTATCAGAAATGCTTATTGACTGCAACCTGGCTTCCTTTATCCACCTAGAACACCTTAATTTACAAGAATTTCTTGAACTCACAGGAACCCATGAAAGTGAAGAACCCTGAAGCTTAAGTCTCATTAATTTTAATGGTAAACACTCCTGTGAGTATTAGAAGAAAATGGTGTTAAAGCAGAAAAAGAGTAACTCACAAAGCTAGCAAGAACGGTATCAAAAATGAACAGTCCACAGAGAGACCTTCAAGATGGTGGAGGAGTAAGAAATAGACATCACCTTCCTCCCCACAAATACATCAGAAATACATCTACATGTGGAACAACTCCTACAGAACACCTACTGAACGCTGGCAGAAGACCGCAGACCTCACAAAAGGCAAGAAACTCCCCAGGTTCGGCAGGGGAAAAGAAAAAAAAAAAAAACAGAGACAAAAGAATAGGGACATGACCTGCACCTCTGGGAGGGATGTGTGAAGGAGGCAAAGTTTCCACACACTAGGAAGCCCCTACACTGGCTGAGACGGGGTTGGCGGGGGGGCTTCGGAGCCACAGAGGAGAGCGCAGCAACAGGGATGCAGAGGGCAAAGCGGAGAGATTCCCGCACAGAGTATCGGTGCCGACCAGCACTCACCAGCCAAGAGGCTTGTCTGCTCACCCACCGGGGGGCGGGTGGGGACTGGGAGCTGAGGCTCGGGCTTTGGAGGTCAGACCCCAGGGAGAAGAATGGGGTTGGCTGCATGAACACAGCCTGAAAGGGGCTAGTGCGCCACAGCTAGCCAGGAGGGAGTCCAGAAAAAAGTCTGGAACTGCCTAAGAGGCAAGAGACCATTGTTTCGGGGTGCGTGAGGAGAGGGCATTCAGAGCACCGCCTAGACAACCTCCAGAGACGGGTGCGAGCCTAGGCTCGCAGAGCAGACACCAGAGACGGACATAAAATGCTAAGGCTGCTGCTACAGCTACCGAGAAGCCTGTGTGCAAGCACAGGTCACTCTCCACACCTCCCCTCCTGGAAGCCTGCGCAGCCTGCCACGGCCAGGGTCCCGTGATCCAGGGACAACTTCCCCGGGAGAACACACAGCACGCCTCAGGCTGTGCAACGTCATGCTGCTCTCTGCCGCCGCAGGCTCGCCCCGCATCCCTACCCCTCCCTCCCCCCCACCTGAGTGAGCAAGAGCCCCCTCATCAGCTGCTACTTTAACCCCATCCTGTCTGAGTGAAGAACAGACGCCCTCAGGTGACGGGCAGAGGCGGGGCCAAACCCAAAGCTGAACCCCAGGAGCTGTGCAAACAAAGAACAGAAAGGGAAATCTCTCCCAGCAGCCTCAGGAGCAGGGGATTAAATCCCCGCAATCAACTTGATGTACCCTGGATCTCTGGAATACCTGAATAGACAACAAATCATCCCAAAATTGAGGTGGTAGAATTCGGGAGCAACTGTACACCTGGGGTTTGCTTTCTACATCTAATTTGTTTTTGGTTTTATGATTATCTTAGTTTAGTGTTTAGAGTTTACTATCATTGATAGATTTGTTCATTCATTTAGTTGCTCTCTTCCTTTTTTAAAATATATATATATATTTTTTTTCTTTTTTTACACTTTCTCTTTTTCTGAGTGTGTATGTGTATGCTTCTTTGTGTGATTTTTGTCTGTACGGCTTTCCTTTTACCATTTGTCCTAGGGTTCTGTCTGTCCGTTTTTTTGTTGTTGTTTTTAAGTATACTTTTTAGCGCTGGTTATCATTGGTGGATTTGTTTTTTGGTTTGGTTGCTGTCTTTTTTTAATTCTTTCTTTAAACTACTTTTTAATTTTTTTATTTTTAATAATTTATTTTTTATTTTAGTAACTTTATTTTATTTTTTTCTTTCTTCCTTTTCTTTCTTTCTTTCTTTTTTTCTCCCTTTTCTTCTGAGCCGTGTGCCTAACAGGGTCTCGGTGCTCTGGAGGGTGTCAGGCCTCTGCCTCTAAGGTGGTGGGAAAGCCGAGTTCAGGACGTGTCCACCAGAGGCCTCCCAGCTCCACATAATATCAAACAGCAAAAGATCTCCCAGAGATCTCCATCTCAATGCTAAGACCCAGCTCCACTCAATGACCAGCAAGCTACAGTGCTGGACACCCTATGCCAAACAACTAGCAAGACAGGAACACAACCTCACGCATTAGCACAGGGGCTGCCTAAAATCATAATAAGGTCATAGACACCCCAAAACACAACACTGGACGCGGTCATGCCCACCAGAAAGACAAGATCCAGCCTCATCCACCAGAACACAGGAACCAGTCCTCTCCACCAGGAAGCCTACACAACCCACTGAACCAACCTTAGCCACTGGGGGAAGACACCAAAAAAAAAAGGGGAACTACGAACATGCAGCCTGCGAAACGGAGATCCCAAACACAATAAGTTAAGCAAAATGAGAAGACAGAGAAACACACAGCAGATGAAGGAGCAAGGTAAAAACCCACCACACCAAACAAATGAAGAGGAAATAGGCAGCCTAGCTGAAAAAGAATTCAGAGTAATGACAGTAAAGATGATCCAAAATCTTGGAAAGAGAATGGGGAAAATACAAGAAACGTTTAACAAGGACCTAGGAGAACTAAAGAGCAAACAGACAATGATGAATAACACACTACATTAAATTAAAAATTCTCTAGAAGAAATCAATAGCAGAATAACTGAGGCAGAAGAACAGATAAGTGACCTGGAAGATAAAATGGTGGAAGTAACTACCGCAGAGCAGAATAAAGAAGAAAGAACAAAAAGAATTGACGACAGTCTCAGAGACCTCTGGGACAACATTAAATGCACCAACATTCGATTTACAGGGGTCCCAGAAGAAGAAGAGAAAAAGAAAGGGACTGAGAAAATATTTGAAGACAATACACTTCAAAACTTCCCTAATATGGGAAAAGAAATAGTCAATCAAATCCAGGAAATGCAGAGTCCCATATAGGATAAATCCAAAGAAAAATATGCCAAGACACGTATTAATCAAACTATCAAAAATTAAATACAAAGAAAAAATATTAAAAGCAGCAAGGGAAAAACAATAAATAACATACAAGAGAATGCCCATAAGATTAACAGCTAATCTTTCAGCAGAAACTCTGCAAGCCAGAAGAGAGTGGCAGGACATTTTAAAGTGATGAAAGGGGAAAACCTACAACCAAGATTACTCTACCCAGCAAATATCTCATTCAGATTCGACGGAAAAATTAAAAGCTTTACAGACAAGCTAAAGCTAAGAGAATTCAGCACCACTAAAGCAGCTTTACAACAAATGCTGAAGGAACTTCTCTAGGCAGGAAACACAAGAGAAGGAAAAGACCTACAATAACAAACCCAAAACAATTAAGAAACTGGTAACAGGAACATATATATCGATAACTACCTTGAATGTAAACGGAATAAATGCTCCAACCAAAAGACACTGACTGGCTGAATGGATACAGAAACAAGACCCGTATATATACTGTTTACAAGAGACCCACTTCAGACCTAGGGATATATACAGACTGAAAGGGAGGGGATGGAAAAAGATATTCCATGAAAATGGAAATCAAAAGAAAGCTGGAGTAGCAATTCTCATATCAGACAAAGTAGACTTTAAAGACTATTACAAAAGACAAAGAAGGATACTACATAATGATCACGGGATCGATTCCAAGAAGATATAACAATTGTAAATATTTATGCACCCAACATAGGAGCACCTCAATACATAAGGCAAATGCTAACAGCCATAAAAGGGGAAATCGACAGTAACACAATCATAGTAGGGGACTTTAACATCCCACCTTCACCAATGACAGATCATCTAAAATGAAAATAAATAAGGAGACACAAGCTTTAAATGATACATTATACAAGATGGACTTAATTGACATTTATAGGACATTCCATCCAAAAACAACAGAATACACTTTTTTCTCAAGTGCTCATGGAACATTCTTCAGGATAGATCATATCTTGGGTCACAAATCAAGCCTTGGTAAATTTAAGAAAACTGAAATCATATCAAGCATCTTTTCTCTAAGAGGGAAGTTTATAGCAATACAATCCTACCTCAAGAAACAAGAAAACTCTCAAATAAACAACCTACCCTTACACCTAAAGCAATCAGAAAAAGAACAAAAATACTCCAAAGTTAGCAGAAGGAAAGAAATCATAAAGATCAGATCAGAAATAAATGAAAAAGCAATTAAGGAAACAATAGCAAAGATCAATAAAAATAAAGCTGGTTCTTTGGGAAGATAAAATTGATAAACCATTAGCCAGACTCATCAAGAAAAAAAAGGTAGCAGACTCAAATCAATAGAATTAGAAATGAAAAAGGAGAGGCAACAACTGACACTGCAGAAATATGAAGGATCATGAGAGATTACTACAAGCAACTATATTCCAACAACCTGGAAGAAATGGACAAATTCTTAGAAAACCACAACCTTCCAAGACTGAGGCAAGAAGGAACAGAAAATATAAACAGACCAATCACAAGCACTGAAATTGAAACTGTGATTTAAAATCTTGCAACAAACAAAAGAAGCCCAGGACCAGATGGCTTCACAGGCGAATTCTATCAAACATTTAGAGAAGAGTTAACATCTATCCTTCTCAAACTCTTCCAAAAGATAGCAGAGGGAGGAACACTCCCAAACTCATTCTATGAGGCCACCATCACCCTGATACCAAAACCAGACAAAGACGTCACAAAGAAAGAAAACTACAGGCCAATATCACTGATGAACATAGATGCAAAAATCCTCAACAAAATACTAGCAAACAGAATCCAACAGCACATTAAAAGGATCATACACCATGATCAAGTGGGGTTTATCCCAGGAATGCAAGGATTCTTCAATATACACATATCAGTCAATGCGATAAACCATATTAACAAACTGAAGGAGAAAAACCATATGATCATCTCAATAGCTGCAGAAAAAGCTTTTGACAAAATGCAACACCCATTTGTGATAAAAACTCTCAAGAAAGTAGGCACAGAGGGAACTTACCTCAACATAATAAAGCCCATATATGACAAACCTACAGCCAACATCATTCTCAATGGTGAAAAACAAAAAGCATTTCCTCTAAGATCAGGAACAAGACAAGGTTGCCCACTCTCACCACTAATATTCAACAGTTTTGGAAGGTTTAGCCACAGCAATCAGAGACGAAACAGAAATAAAAGGAATCCAAGTCGGAAAAGAAGAAGTAAAGCTGTCACTGTTTGCAAATGACATGATACTATACATAGAGAATCCTACAGATGCTACCAGAAATCTACTAGAGCTAATCAATGAATTTGGCAAAGTAGCAGGATACAAAATTAATGCACAGAAATCTCTTGCATTCCTATACATCATTTTTCCTAATGATGAAAAACATGAAAGAGAAATTAAGGAAACACTCCCATTTACCATTGCAACAAAAAGAACAAAATATCTAGGAATAAACCTACCTAAGGAGACAGAAGACCTGTACGCAGAAAATTATAAGACACTGATGTAAGAAATTAAACATGATACAAACAGATGTAGAGATATACCATGCTCTTGGATTGGAACAATCAACACTGTGAAAATGACTATACTACCCAAAGCAATCTACAGATTCAATGCAATCCCCATCAAACTACCACTGGCATTTTTCACAGAACCAGAACAAAAAAATTCACAATTTGTATGGAAACACAAAAGACCCCGAAGAGCCAAAGCAATCTTGGGAAAGAAAAATGGAGCTGGAGGAATCAGGCTCCCAGACTTCAAACTATACTACAAAGCTACAGTAATCAAGCAGTATGGTACTGACACAAAAACAGAAATACAGATCAATGGAACAGAACAGTAAGCCCAGAGATAAACCCACGCACATATGGTCACCTTATTTTTGATACAGGAGGCAAGAATATACAATGGAGAAAAGACAGCCTCTTCAATAAGTGGTGCTGGGAAAACTGGACAAGTACATGTAAGTGGGACAAACTATTTGCAAACGAAGCAACTAACAAAGGATTAATCTCCAAAATATACAAGCAGCTCATGCAACTCAATATCAAAAAAACAAACAACCCAATCCAAAA
>NC_041224.1:64276774-64278505 GCF_002837175.3 Physeter macrocephalus | reverse complement strand
AAATAGAACTACCATACAACCCAGCAATCCCACTACTGGGCATATACCCTGAGAAAACCATAATTCAAAAAGAGTCATGTACCACAATGTTCATTGCAGCTCTATTTACAATAGCCAGGACATGGAAGCAATCTATGTGTCCATCGACAGATGAATGGATAAAGAAGAAGTGGCACATATATACAATGGAATATTACTCAGCCATAAAAAGAAACAAAATTCAGTTATTTGTATTGAGGTGATTGACCTAGCGTCTGTCATACAGAGTGAAGTAAGTCAGAAAGAGAAAAACAAATACTGTATGTTAACACATATATATGGAATGAAAAAAAAAAAGGTTCTGAAAAACCTAGGGGCAGGACAGAACTAAAGATGCAGATGTAGAGAATGGACCTGAGGACACGGGGAGGGGGAAGGGTAAGCTGGGACAAAGTGAGAGAGTGGCATGGACAGATATACACTACCAAACGTAAAATAGATAGCTAGTGGGAAGCAACCACACAGTACAAAGAGATCAGCCTGGTGTTTTGTGACCACCTAGACGGGTGGAATAGGGAGGGTGGGAGGGAGACGAAAGAGGGAGGAGATATGGGGATATATGCACATGTATAGCTGATTCACTTTGTTATAAGGCAGAAACTAACACATCATTGTAAAGCAATTATACTCCAATAAAGATGTTTAAAAAATGCATAGTCTAATCTCATTAAAAATCTCTTAAATGAACAGGAAAGTTTTGTACAATTTGGCTTCATCTATTTCTTGAGTTTCTTATCCCACTCACTTCTCTTCTTCCTTAAGACCCCACCCTAGGACTTCCCTGGTGGTCCAGTGGTTAAGATTCTGAGCTTCCACTGCAGGGACCACGGGTTCTACCCCTGGTTGGGAAACTAAGATCCTGCATGTGGCACAGTGTGGCCAAAGAGAAAGAAACAAAAGACCCCACCCTGTCCTGAGCTACCTTTCAGTGTACTCCCCTCATATCTGTATTCTTTCAAAAGAGTATGCACCACCCTTCCTCAGAGGCGTTTGCTTGGGGCCACCTCCCTTGGAAAGGAAACAAAAGATTATCATAGTGGGGCTCTGAGGTAGGACAACCTAGGTTAGAATACTGGCTTCACAACGTACTAGCTGTGAACTGAGGGTAAGTTCTTTGACTTTTCCATTTTTCAGTTTACTAATCTGTAAGATGGAGAGCAGAAATAGAGCTGGCCGACTAGAATAGTGCCTGGCAAATAGTTAAGCACTCAATAAATATAAGATGAAGTTGCTATTATTATTAATTATTTTATTTCACTCAGCTAAGATGTATTGTTACTCATGGAGGCCTTTTCTGACAATTCATCATACCAGTCTAGACACAGACCACCTTTACCTTAGTTCCTATGGCACATTATACACATGTAAGAAAAGATCTCTTATGTCCAGGACACTGCCTGGACTGTGGTAAGTGTTTAATAAGGATTTTTTAAATGAGTAAACTTCCACATCTTGCAAATGTTGAAAATGAGGTATAAAAATGATTAGTGAGGGCTTCCCTTGTGGCGCAGTGGTTGAGAGTCCGCCTGCCGATGCTGGGGACACGGGTTCGTGCCCCGGTGTGGGAAGATCCCACATGCCACAGAGCGGCTAGGCCCGTGAGCCATGGCCGCTGAGCCTGCGCGTCCGGAGCCTGTGCTCCGCAACGGGAGAGGCCACAACAGTGAGAGGCCCGCGTACCGCCAAAAAAAA
>NC_041224.1:64266928-64269101 GCF_002837175.3 Physeter macrocephalus | reverse complement strand
GGAGAGGCCACAACAGTGAGCGGCCCGCGTACCGCCAAAAAAAAAAAAAAAAAAAAAAAAAAAAAATGATTAGTGTACTTGGCAGTTTCTCAAAAAGTTAAACACAGAATTACCATATGACCCAGCAATTTCACTCCAAGGAATCAAAAACATGTGTTCAATAAAAGTCTTGCACACAAATGTTCAAATAATAACACAAACGTTTCTACAAAAAGTATAAATAACTCAAATGTCCAAGAACTGATAAATGGAGAAATATGGAATATCCATATAATGGAATATTATTTAGCCATACAAAGGAATGGTGTCCTTACACATGCTACCACATGGATGAACCTTGAAAACATTATGTTAAGTGACAGAAGCCAGACACAAAAGATCACATACTGTATGACTCCATTTTAATGAAATGTCCAGAATAAGCAAATCCATAAAGACAGAAAACTGATGAGTGGTTGTCAGGGTCTAGGGGGAGGAGGGAGTGAGGACTGTTTAGTGGATATGGGATTTCTTTTGGTACACTGAATTGTGTACTTTAAACTAGTCAAAATTGTGAATATTGTTATATGAAATTCACATCAATTAAAAAATAATTAAGAGGGCTTCCCTGGTGGCGCGGTGGTTGCGCGTCCACCTGCCGATGCAGGGGAGCCGGGTTCGCGCCCGGAGCCTGGGCCCCGCAACGGGAGGGGCCGCAGCAGGGGGAGGCCCGCATCCCAAAAAAAAAAAAAAAAAAAAAAAAAAAAAAATTAAGAAACAGACTCAAAGTCAGAATCCCTGATTTCCAAATACATCTTACTCCTTCTATTACCCATAATGCTTCTCTGATGTGACAAACCCTAATGATTTCTTATAGATGTTTCTAGTCTAAGCATAACTGGCAAGAATAATAAAGGTCAGCCACAGCTATTAGGCCAAGATGACTAAGCCTTAAGTTGGTGATAGGGAAGAAAAAGAAAGTGATCTTCCATCTTTGAGAATAAGCATTCTCAAGAAGGCAAGTGTCAACCTGGCCATTAATAAGCTAATTATCTTCACAAGGTCCTGCTGCCATCACTTATGTTGAAAATAGCTATTATGCCAATTCTCACCGTGGAAGGCAGCTCTTTATCAAGGTAAAAAAAAAAACGACTTTTCCTGAATGCTATCTATATACACATTCTGAGCACAGGGTCAAAAGCATTTAAACGCCCTTGAGTTTTGGGATAATTCTACGCTTTTACAAATGAGATAACTGGAGAGCTGTGCTTTGAAACCAGGTAACTTTAAAACAGGACTTTTTTTTTTAGCATGCCAAGTACTTTAGTATACTTACACTAAACATATAATACTTATATGCCTTATACTTATATAGCACCCTGAATAAGTCAACAATATTATGCTTCAATTTAGGACTAATGATGAAATATTTTCCTTTAAAAAGGGTTTTTTCTCCCCCTGACAAACCAATTATAGCTAAGTATAAAGAATGAAATAAAAATCGCCTTTAACCCTATTGCTCAGAAGGAATAACCACTCAAGATTTTTATGAATCTAGACCCTTTCCTCTTTTTTTCTGTAAATGTATGATATATAATTTTAAATAGAAAATTTACTAATTATTTTATATCTTAGTTTTTTAAAACTAACATTATAGGCATTTTCCAATGTATTAAAATAATTCATAAATCTTTTTAAAAGCTGTTATTACGTTCCATCTTCCCCTACTGGTGGGCTTTCTGGGTTGCAGGATTATGACAATGTGATGATTAACAACTTTATAAAAAACCTCTGCTCAAATTTCTGGTCATTAAAAAGAAATGTAACATATACTATCATCTGAATTCATGTAATCACAATCAAAGGTCAAAATGATCTTATAATCATCTCTGGCTCATCTTCTTTTATCAGAGTCTGACTAACTCTACCTTGAAAACACATCCAAAATCCAACCATTTCTTACTACCTCCTCGGCTACAGTCTTGGATCAAACAAACATCATTTCTCTTCTGTACTGTTTTAATAGTCTCACCATCTCCTTGCTCCCACTTCGTCTCTTTTTTTTTTTTTTTTTTTGGTATGCGGGCCTCTCACTGTTGTGGCCTCTCCCATTGCGGAGCACAGGCTCCGGACGCGCAGGCTCAGCGGCCATGGCTCACGGGCCCAGCCGCTCCGCAGCATGTGGGATCTTCCC
>NC_041224.1:64226823-64263851 GCF_002837175.3 Physeter macrocephalus | reverse complement strand
GGAGCACAGGCTCCGGACGCGCAGGCTCAGCGGCCATGGCTCACGGGCCCAGCCGCTCCGCAGCATGTGGGATCTTCCCGGACCTGGGCACGAACCCGTGTGCCCTGCATCGGCAGGCAGACTCTCAACCACTGCGCCACCAGGGAAGCCCTAGTCTCTTTTTAATACGAGCAGTCAGAGCAATCCTCTATGACCAAGTCATTCCTCTGCTCAAAATCCTCTCATGGCTCTATCTTAGAATAAAAACCAAAAACCTTAATGGCCTATTAGGCCTGACACAATCAGCTTCACGCAGCCCTCCAACACCCTTCTCTGCTTCCCTTCAATCTGTAACTTTACATTTATAGTTCAAAAACATTTTTAAAAGTTTAATAATTATCAGTAATTTAATTCCTATCTATATACACTTTACCTTATTAATTACCAAAGCTTGACAAATTATTTCATTTTGCATTTCAATGAGATGAGGAAAATATTTTCAGTGTGAACTTGAGTTCTGATCCCTTAAGCATATATTTTAAAATGGACAGTATTCTATACATTTGTGATAAATTTCCTACTTAGAATACTGAAGTAGTACTTTTCTGTCATCGTAGAGAAATGATGGGGAGGGAGGCATTAATTTACTCCACTATGAGACATACAACTTTAAAGTCACATCTTTTCAAAGCATTCTCCATGGGCTTCCCTGGTGGTGCAGTGGTTGAGAGTCTGCCTGCCAATGCAGGGGACACAGGTTCGTGCCCCGGTCTGGGAAGATCCCACATGCCGCGGAGCGGCTGGGCCCGTGAGCCATGGCCGTTGAGCCTGCGTGTCCGGAGCCTGTGCTCCGCAATGGGAGAGGCCACACAGTGAGAGGCCCGCATACCGCAAAAAAAAAAAAAAAAGCATTCTCCATAAACTCTCTGTAGACTGCCTTAAAAATAAATACAACCTTGGGGTAAGCAAAGATTTCGTAAGTAACAATAATCATAAATGAGGAAAAATGAGGAATTAGATGCCAATAAAATAAAAACTTTTGTTCACCAAAAATCATTCAGAGAGAAAAAAGGTAAGCCACACACTGGGGAAAATAGTTGTAATACATATACCTAAAAAAAAAAAAAAAAAAAAAAAAGCATTCTCCATAAACTCTCTGTAGACTGCCTTAAAAATAAATACAACCTTGGGGTAAGCAAAGATTTCGTAAGTAACAATAATCATAAATGAGGAAAAATGAGGAATTAGATGCCAATAAAATAAAAACTTTTGTTCACCAAAAATCATTCAGAGAGAAAAAAGGTAAGCCACACACTGGGGAAAATAGTTGTAATACATATACCTAACAAAAGACTCATATCAGAATATTTTAAGAATTCTTAGAAAGTAATTAACAAATAGACAAAATAACAAAATTTTAAGAATGAGAAAGTGACTCGAATGGGCGCTTCATAAAAAGGGATATCCAAGGAAAGGTGTCTGACATCATTACCCACCAAGGGAATGCAAATTAAAACCATCATGAGATATCCCTACATACCCACCAAAATGGCTAAAATTAGAAAAGACAAGTGATACAAGTGTGAACAAGGACTAGAGCAGTCGAGAAGTGGAGGTACAACTACTTTGGAAAAGTAGATAGATACTCTGGCAGTATCTATTGTAAGGCTAAAAATCTCAGTCTTCAGTGTATACTGAAAAGAAATCAGTGCATATATACCCAGACACTTTTAGGAATATTCTTTGTAGTTTTTTCACAGTAGTCAAAACCAAACAAACAAACCAAAAAAACTCCAAGCATCTATTATCAGGAGAATGAAATACTACATAGCAAAAACAAAACAAACCTAAAAACATACACATATACTTAACAACGTGCACATACCTCAAACAAACACATTACATTAACTGAAGCCGATACACACTCAGAAAAAGAACATGCTACATAATTCCATTTAAATGAGGTTCAGAAACAGGTAAAATTAACTGGTGGTGACAGAAGTCAGAATAGGTAGTGGGGGTGAGATGGATACCATCTGGGAAGGGTCACAAGGATGACTATTCTGGGTACTGGAAAAATTCTGTACCTTGATCTGGGTGGTTAGTAAAACATACTTCTAAAGTAAATGTACTTTACACACTTGATTGAATTTATTTTAGAGCTTAATTCAAAAAGTAAAAACAAAAACCAATGCACAGCAAACTGAACTGATTATAATTAAATAAAAATGATGTATTTCCACTGTAAAAGACGAGATGCTCTATTATACTGTGATTAATACACATATCAAAGTTTAGTTCGTCTCTTGCCTCAGATGGTACAAACCATCGAGGGTCTACGCAGCTTCACAAGCCTATGTGATAAAATGTAAAAAATAATCGTCTGACTTGGATGTTTGGAATATTCATTCTTCTTGGAGCAGCACAGACTTACAGGACTACATTTACTTTGCTCTGGATCCATTCAATTACTTGGTTTTATGTAATATTTACAATTATAATAAGAGCACTGGCTTACCATTTTGTGACTAAACCTACTGACAAAACATATAAGAAATTGTTCCAGAATAGATTTTTTTTTTTTTTTTTTTTGTGGTACGCAGGCCTCTCACTGTTGTGGCCTCTCCCGTTGCAGAGCACAGGCTCCAGACACACAGGCTCAGCGGCCATGGCTCACGGACCCAGCTGCTCCGTGGCATGTGGGACATCCCGGACTGGGGCATGGACCCGTGTCCCCTGCATCAGCAGGCGGATTCTCAACCACTGCGCCACCATGGAAGCCCCAGAATAGATTTAACTATAAAGTTGACAATATAAAGTAATTATGTATCTAACAGAAATTAGGAGGTAGAAGAGATTAAAGGTGAATGACAGCACAGAGGCAGCAATTTCCTCACCTTACATAGTAAGTAGTTAAGATTTACTGCTTAAAGTTGATGGAACAGGAAATAACTATCAAAGAATAGCTTTTAAGTTATATTATCTAATTTAAGACAATCTATTTTTAAAAGAGCATTTCTGCCCTTTTCAGACAAGTGGGGAATTAGCCAATAGAGGTATGGATTATCTATACCAAGATCCTAAGATCCATTTTTTAAAATTTTTTTAAAATTGAAGTACACTTGACTTACAATGTTGTGTTAATTTCTGCTGTAGAGCAAAGTGATTCAGTTACACATATATACATTCTTTTTTATATTCTTTCCATTACGGTTTATCACAGGATATTGAATATAGTTCCCTGTGTTATATAGTAGGACCTTGTTGTTTAACCATTCTATACATAATAGTTTGCATCTGCTAACCCCAAACTCCCAATCCATCCCTCCCCCATGCCCCCTCCCCTTGGCAACCATAAGTCTGTTCTCTAAGTCTGTGAGTCTGTTTCTCTTTGGTAGATAAATCTGTGTCATATTTTAGATTCCACATATAAGTGATATCATATGGTATTTGTGTTGCTCTTTCTGACTTACTTCACTTAGTGTGATAATCTCTAGGTCCATCCACGTTGCTTGAAATGGCATTATTTCATTCTTTTTTATGGCTGAGTAGTATTCCACTGTATATATGTACCACATCTTCCTTATCCATTTATCTGTTGAGGGACATTGAGGTTGTTTCCATGTCTTGGCTATTGTAAATAGTGCTGCTATGAACACAGGGGTTCATGTATCTTTTTGAATTACAGTTCTGTCTGGACATATGCCCAGGAGTGGGATTGCTGAATCATATGGTAACTCTATTTTTAGTTCATTTTTTAAAAATCTTATGTATCACTTAAAGCTTTAAAAAAAAAATCATCTGGCATAATTTTGCTAGAAGTGAGTGGCAATGAGGTGCTGTCATCATCTCTGCTTATGTGTTTCTTAAAACCCCCTAATATGAAAATAAACCATTCCATTTTTTAAACACACCTTGCAGGATGTTGAAGCAGAACATCACAATTCCAGATATGTGTTAATGATAACAATGATTAGTCAAGGTGTGACTAAATACATTACTTGCAGGTCTTTAAAGATTAAACAGATACAAGTTTACCTTTATCATCCCTAAGATTACTAGAGAAGCTATACACAGAAAAAGAAATTTAGGCCCCAAACAACTACATAAAAAAACTAACCTACTGTGAGTTCCCTGGTGGCCTAGTGGTTAGGATTATAGGCTGTCCCTACTGTGGCACGGGTCCAATCCCTGGTCGGGGAATTAAGATCCCACAACCAGCACGGCGCAGCCAAAAAAAAAAAAACCACAAACCACTAACCAACTACTAGTATGAACAGAAAGAGACAAACATTTATTCAGTCTCAAGTGATAATTTAGATAAGCAGTTTTCATTAATCTCATGAAAGCATCAAAGAAGGGGAGCCCCACTTAGCCAAACAGCCCTAATGGTTATCATAGCACAAACCAGTCACTGGAGTTAGCAATGATAACATACGCTTATGAAAGGAGGGAGAATAATATATTTCCAGTTACTTATTCAAGGATACGTGCCTATTACACACCCGCTGCGAAGGAGTAAAAAGGTGAATCCAATGAATCACTAATCTTAAGAACTGAGTCTAAGAAGCACTGAAAGATCAGTGAATAATTTCTGTGTAGCATTTTACCAAGGTTAGAGTCACACATGCTGAATGGAAATAAGAAAAGAATTCAGTCAACATAAATAGGGTACCTGGGGTCAACTTACAGCCTAAGAAAGAATACAGACAAGGATACAGGCAATTACAAAAGTGCAGGGTAAGGGAAATATGGAGGAGCTAAGGAACACATAGGATGTCTATCCAAACCAAAATGAAAATGTGTTAAACTGAGGTGTTTAAGAATGACTAAGATGATGAGTAGGTTAAGAGAACTGAAGAGTAAAACAGAAAGTGAGTACTGCTTGTAAGAAACAAAGTCAAGAAACAGTAGGAAAAAGAAGTAAAAAAAATCCTACCAAACCAAATGCAAATAAAATGCACAGTACTTTCAGGAAACCAAGCTCTACGTGGCTAGAATAATGTGAGAAAAGGTGAGGCAAAAGATGAAGTTGCATAGGTAAGCAATATAGGACAACGAAAGCCATTTGTGAAGAAGAACTGGAAGGTGGTAACACTGGGTATAAGGGAATCACTTAGGAGCCAGTTGCAGATTCCCAGCTAAGACAAGATGATGGAGTGAATCAGGTTAATGGCAGTAAAAACAGAGAAATGGATGGATTTAAGGGCAATTAGGATGTGGAATTTACAGAATTTCGTGCAAGGATGACTCTGAAAAATGCAGGAGAAAAGTGAATCAGGGATATCACCAAGTTTTCTCATTCAGGCAAATATTTAACACCAAGTGATGCCATTATTTGATACTGAGAAGCAAGAAGAATGAGTCTGGTGGTGGTACAGGTAGTAGGAGGGCTGGACAAGATAAAGCCAGAGGAATGTACAAATGAAGATGCCTGATAGGCCCTAGGACATATGGGTCCCAAGCTCAAAAAAGAGTGTTAATCTGGAGATATAATTTGGGAATTTCTGGGGCTTCCCTGGTGGCACAGTGGTTAAGAATCTGCCTGCCAATGCAGGGGACACAGGTTCGAGCCCTGGTCTGGGAAGATCCCACATGCGACGGAGCAACTGAGCCCATGTGCCACAACTACTGAGCCTGTGCTCTACAGCCTGTGAGCCACAACTACTGAGTCTGCGTGCCACAACTACTGAAGCCCGCACCCCACAACTACTGAAGCCCGCGCCCAGAGCCTGTGCTCTGCACGCAAGAGAAGCCACTGAAATGAGAAGCCCACGTGCCGCAACAAAAAGTAGCCCCTGCTCGCCGCAACTAGAGAAAGCCCGCGCACAGCAACAAAGACCCGATGTAGCCAAAAAAAAATAAATAAAATTAAATTTGTTTTTAAAAAAATTGGGAATTTCCAATATATGCCTAGGGAGAGTGTATAAAGTGCATAGAGTGAGAACAGTGGGACAGACAGAACCCCGAGGAGCGCTCTTTTAGGAAGAGGCAGATAAAGATGATTTTGTAAAGTAAGAGTAGAACTAGAGTAGGCCTAGGGTGGTGGCCTTAGGAGTACATGGCTGAGGTGAAGGGGATTTTCCTGGAAATGAGTAGATAACAGAAATGAAAGGCTATGGTAAGAGTTTTCAAACATAAGTATGCATCAGAACATACGAAGACAGCTTGTCATTCATATTGCTGGGCCCTGTCCCCAGAGTTTCTGATTCAGTTAAGTCTGGAGCTGGGCCTGAGAATATGCATTCTCTTAACAAGCTCCTAGGTGATGTTGATGCTGCTGGTCGGGGGACTACACTTGTAGAACTACAGGGCTAGGGTGTAGAATGAACTACACATATGGGCACTGAAATTACATTGGATGACAGCAAGCCTTGGGAGAAAGAAAAGATTGTGTGTGAGGTAACAGCACTACAAATAATTAAATGGGACAGACCAAGATGTCAAGCAGAGAAAAGCACAAAGGACCATGATACAGCTGGACAACAAGACTCAAAAGATTTATGGATTTTAAACCGAAGAAGCAAAATGGCCTGAAAACAGCATTTGGGACCAAGGGTAACAATGACTGTACCTCTTGACCATAAAATACACAGGGGAAAAAAACGCTAACTTCAAATTGAGAGGGCTAAAGGGTAATATGTCTTCAGGAAGAATCAGGTTTCAGTTTCAAGTTCCAAATGAGTTTAATTCGAATTAAAACAAGAAACCATTTTTAAAATCTATCAAGTTGGAAATTTTTTAAAAACTGATAATCCATCACTGGGAAGGATTCAGTTTCTTTCATACTAAGAAAAAAAAAGCGTATTTCAGTTATGGATCTTAAGATTTTTTTAAAAATAAATTTATTTATTTATTATTTATTTTTGGTTATGTTGGGTCTTCGTTGCTGCACGCAGGCTTTCTCTAGTTGCAGTGAGCGGGCTTCTCATTGTGGTGGCTTCTCTTGTTGTGGAGCACGGGCTCTAGGCACGAGGGCTTCAGTAGCTGTGGCACGCAGGCTCTGTAGTTGTGGCTCACAGGCTCTAGAGCGCAGGCTCAGTAGCTGTGGCACAAGGGCTTAGCTGCTCTGCGGCATATGGTACCTTCCACGACCAGGGCTCAAACCCGTGTCCACTGAGCCACCAGAGAAGTCTGGATCTTAAGGTTAAACATGAAAAACTGCACATTCTCTCATTTAATTAACCTTTTAAATTCTAAACGAAAGAAATTATTTATTTAAAAGAAAGAATATGGACGATACAGCATACAACTATTTAAGGTAAAATGTGGATGTGCACCAGCATGCACATCCAAAGAGCTCAAGAAATTCCAAAGAGGATAAACACAAGGAGAACCACATCTAGATATATCATAGCCAAAAATCTAGATATATCATAGTCAAAACTGTTTTAAGCCAAAGACACAGCAAATCTTGAAAGCAGCAAACAGGGGACAAAAATATAATTAATAGCTGACTTATCAGAAACAATGGAGGCAAGAAGACAGTACAATGACATATTCAAAGTGATGAAACTATTAAACAAAAAGCCAAAGAGCATATACATTTGTAGAAATCACCAAACTGTGTTACAAAAAGGTTCCAAAAGTATACTTCCCATTGTACTATATGCTCACTCATATTAGATATTACCTAATTCTTTCTTATTATCAGTCCTAATAACCTTCTATAATGAAACTCATCATAAACTATCAAACTCTTTTCATCCTCATCTCTAGTAATCTGCTACTCTGTGCTCTAGCTACTACAGAATACATAACAGAGAAGTTCATGGACTATTTAAAAAATATTGGCATCCCTTCTTTAAAATTACCCTCCACTCCCTCAACCCAAAATTTTACTCTTTGATATTACTCCCTAAGTAAAGCCTCCGTAAATTCTTCAGATAATTTGCTTCTTTGTAAATGTACTTTATATATACATTTATACATAAAACTTAAACTATGCATTTTATTTATTTATTATTATGAACCTCTTGGAGAAAGGAAATGTATTGTAATTTTTTTGTTGTTCTCCTGTGTATATGTGCTAATGAGTAGGTTCCCAGTAAATGTTTGGGGAATGAATGAAAAGATACAGTAACCTATGCTGATGAAATGTACTGATGAAAGAATACAAAGAATTACAGTATCGGGACAAGATAAAGAAGGCTGCAAGGATGGTGGTACTTTAAGATGATACATGGTTTATGTTTGTTAGCTTAAAACAATAATGGAAATAAGATTTACTGAAAGATAGAAACAGTATTAACACAAGCTGACAACAACAGTAAATATATTTTAGTAAACCAAAGTAGGTTGGGATTAACAAAGTGGAATCAGTGGCTTTATAAACTGTACTGGTTAAGTCAATTTATGGCTTCATTAGATTAAGAAATTTGCTCACTAAAGCACATGGCTGCTTCTACTTTTATTACCTTCAAATCCCAGTGCTTAAACACAGACATACCTTTATATAGGCAATTATCTAGGACTAATTATACAATTTGTCTGTGGATCATTCAGGCCCTCGATGATATGTTTATCTTCCTAGACTGAAATCGATTAGGTAGCCTGAGGTCATGAAAACAGCACTGACTCAGGAATTAAACAACCTGGGATTTTACCCCATGTACAGGAGCTAACTATGCTTGTTTCTTCAAGTTTCTTTCTCTACTTCAAAAGGGAACCTTTCACAAGGCCAGTAGGATAGCCAACAGCCTCCAGCTGCAGTGTCTTTGGGATCCGTAGCAGTGTTCGAGCTGAGGCCACATTCTCCCTGGTTAGCTCCCAGTGAGAGACTGAGCATGACAATGGTACCAGGGCCTGGCCATTTCTGCTTACTGAGGTATTCCTCTGTGGGAAACCTATGCACTGGAGTTCCCCACAGGGCTGACAGAGACTCTCACAGCTGCAAAATAGTCTGAGTCTCTTCCTATTGAATCCTCCTTCCTTCTTTCTCTGATTAAACAAGTGTCAGAACTGCATCATGGTCTGTCTAGTGCTCCTCCTCCTCTTTATCCTACACAGAGGCTATCCCACAATAAATCGCCTTCCCTTTTAACTTTGTCTTGGCATCTGCTTCCCAGAGGATATCAACTGACACACTGACATATCCTATTCTCCAACTACAAGGTTTACTGAAATCTAGCTATCATGTATTGCTAACTTTACCAGAATACTGACTGGGCATTTAACCAGGTTACAAACAGGCTTGTGTACTACAAAGGAATATAGATTAGAAAGTCTCTTCAGACTCTAAAAATTTCACCTCCTCTATGGTGTTGAGCGAAAATTAATTTGGTTTAACCAACTAATCAATATTCAACATGCAGAATCTATCAAAAGTACTTACATAACTGTGTTGTCATCCACTAAGATATCACAACCATGAGCAGGACACGAAATAGTCTGAAAAATATCAAAATTTAAACTATGTCTTCATTCAACAAATATTTACTGAATGTTTACCATTGCCAGGAACTTTGCTAGGTTCTGAAGACACCTTAACATTTACAGGACCTTAATCACTCCCTTTCCATTAAAGGAAACGTGTGTGTGTATGTGTATCATCAAAAAGTAAGTAAAACTGCTAACCCAAACAACTGGTTTTTCAATATAAAACTTGACTGGCAAAAGCAAGAGATTTGACAAAAATTCTCAACAAGTTTAGCCTGATAAATACAAATGTTAATGCCTGCTGAGAAAATATTACCTGGACTGGATCTTTAACTGGAATGCCTCATTGTAAATAGAAAAAAGTCTCAATTATCTTTTAGTTGTTTTAATCTAGAAAAAAAGTCCACATGCAATTCACAACCCAGAATGCTTCACCTGTTTATATTTGTGTAAGTGTCTAAACACTATAAGAAATTCAAGAAAAACTCAGAAACAAATTAGCATTTTTACCTGTCCCATGCCTTCTTCCATTATTTTGGTAGTTAAATATTCGCTCCAGCACTGCATACAAAACTTATGTCCACATTCAAGGCCAGTGAAATACTGCAACAAAAATAATACATGGACTTTGAAAAGACATTATCAGGAGAATCACTATACATAGTGACTCAATAAGGCTCTACTAGGTCACATTTCTCGCAGTGGCTAAAATGTCCAATTTGACATGACTAGATGGGCTCCTAAAATGAACTTCTAGGTGGTGAAATCTATACATGCAAATTCATTGAACACAAAACACCTAATTAATGAGAAATGCATCTGCAGTAGATATTTATAATTTTTAGGAAAGGCACAAAACAAGTTTGTACCAATAAGCATATGAAAAGATACTCAATATCCTTAGTCATCAGGGAAATGTAAATCAAAGCCACAGTGAGACATCACTTCACACCCACTAGGACAGCTATAATCAAAAAGACATAATAAAAGCGTTGACAAGCATGTAGAGAAATCAGAACTCTCACACACTGCTGGTGGGAATGTAAAATGCTACAGGAACTTTGGAAAACACTCTGGCAGTTTCTCAAAAAATTAAACAGGGTTATTACCATATGATCCAGCAACTCCACTCCCAGGTATACACCCAACAGAAACGAAAACATACATCCCACATAAAAACTTGTACACAAATGTTCACAGCAGCATTATCAACAATAACCCAGGGCTTCCCTGGTGGCGCAGTGGTTGCGCGTCCGCCTGCCGATGCAGGGGAACCGGGTTCGCACCCCGGTCTGGGAGGACCCCACATGCCGCGGAGCGGCTGGGCCCGTGAGCCATGGCCGCTGAGCCTGCGCGTCCGGAGCCTGTGCTCCGCAGCGGGAGAGGCCACAACAGAGGGAGGCCCGCACACCACAAAAAAAAAAAAAAAAAAAAAAAAAAAAACAATAAACCAAAAGTGGAAACAACTCGAATGTCCATCAACTGACAAATAAGCAAAATGTGAAATATCAATAATAACAATATAATTCGGCCATAAAAGGGAGCAAAGTATTGATACATACTATAATGTGGACAAACCTTGAAAACATGCTAAGTGAAATAAGCCAATCACAAAAGAGCACATACTGTTTGATTCCACTTATATGATGAAATGTCCATAATATGCAAATTCATAGAGAAAGAAAGTAGATTTGTGGTTGCTCAGGGCTGGGAAGCTTAGGAAGGAATGAGAAGTGACTGTAAAAGGAACAGGTCTTTGGGGGTTACTAAAATGTTCCAAAATTCATTGTGGTAATGGCTGCACAACTCTGTGACTATACTTAAGAGCACTTCAAATAGGCAAGTTGTATGGTATGTGAATTCATCTTAATAAAGCTGTTTTTTTTTTATTTTTTTTTATTTTTTGGCCATGCCACGCGGCTTGTGGTATCTTAGTTCCCCAACCAGGGACTGAACCCGGCCCATGGCAGTGAAAGCACCAAGTCCTAACCACTGGACCGCCAGGGAGCTCCCAAAGCTGTTATTTTTCAAATGTGACACAAATATACAGCACTTCATGGAGCTGCATGGAACATGGCTAACCTAGAAAATAAAATGTTATGGAAACCAAAATATTTACTCAGAATAATAGTAACATTTGAATAATAAGAATAATAGTAACATTTTGGTCTAATCTTATACTACTTATATGATTTGAAATACTATCAGTTTGACGGCTGGTTGAATGAAGGATACTACTATCTTCTATGATGGGATATTAAAAGCAGGTACTTTAAATAATATTAAGAGAGTCTAGAGGACTGTATTTTCAAAAGACAAATAACGGTTATCATACTTTATTTTTTTTTAATTCTTTTTTTTTTTTTTTTTTTTTTAGATTTTCTTTTTTTTTTTGGCTGCATTGGGTCTTTGCTGCTGCGCACGGGCTTTCTCTAGTTGCAGTGAGCAGGGGCTACTCTTCACTGCGGTGTGCAGGCTTCTCCTTGTGGTGCCTTCTCTTGTTGTGGAGCACGGGCTTCAGTAGTTGAAGAACACAGGCTCAGTAGTTGTGCTCACGGGCTCTAGAGCACAAGCTCAGTAGTTGTGGTACACGGGCTTAGTTGCTCCGCGGCATGTGGGATCTTCCCGGACCAGGGCTTAAACCCGTGTCCCCTGCATTGGCAGGCGTATTCTTAACCACTGTGCCACCAGGGAAGTCCAATGGGTATCGTATTTTAAGAATGTTTTACAATATTTACTACCAAATTATTTTTAAATG
The DNA here is from genome assembly GCF_002837175.3 of Physeter macrocephalus. Taxonomy (NCBI): domain Eukaryota; kingdom Metazoa; phylum Chordata; class Mammalia; order Artiodactyla; family Physeteridae; genus Physeter; species Physeter macrocephalus. Next base: position 64,251,736 of record NC_041224.1, on the reverse strand, counting down.
AGTAAGTAATATAGGCTGATGTTAAAGACAATTATTTAACAATATGAGTTTATGTTGGAAAAATAAGTCTCCCTCATCCCCATCCTTCTCTACCTTGTCCTCTACCTCTCTACCCAGAAGTAATCACTATTTCCAATATCTTGCATATTATATTCTTCCAGAGATGTTCTAATGTACACAGGTACACACACGGTAAAAGTACCACAAACTTTCTTCTGCATCTTGGTTTTCTTTATTATTATTATTACTTTTGTGATTAAATGAATGTGTATCAGTAAAAATTTGTACAAGTGAAATTGTAACAGTATAAATTTACAATTTGATTATTACAAAGCTTTGTTCATAGGGCTATTGCAACTTATACTATAGAAGAGAACCATGGTGGGAATATGACCTTGGTGGCCCTTGGTGACCCATGTCAAAACAATGTATTATCCAACTCCTTGATCTCTGCCAATCTAACAGGTGAAAATGAAGTAACTACCATTAGCTTTCATTTTAATTTATTTTCATGAGTGAAGTTTAAACATTTGAAAAAAGATTTAAGGCTGTATATTTCTTTTTCTGGGAAATTTCTTCTCCTATTTTGCCCATTTTTCCTCTGGGCTTTTTTTCTAAATGATTTACTGGGGTGTTCTACTTATGTAGAAAATTGGCTGTTTATAAGTGTGGAAAATATTTTCTCCCAGTTTCAATGTTTACATTTTGCTGCTATGCAGAAGCTCTTTATTCATATGAGGCAAAATATATTAGTTTTAGAATCTATGGCTTCTAAATTAATTTAGATATAAGCAGGTAGGTAAGAATCAAAGTTTCCAGATGGCTACCAAGTTGTTCCATCAACCATTTATTAAATAATCCACCTTATCTGAAATGCCTCCTCTATTATATACTAAATTCTCCTCATGTATACTTGACTCTCCTGTTCCACCGCACTGCCTATTCCTTTTTTTTCGGTTGCCCTGGGTCCTAGTTGCAGCTCGCACGCTCCTTAGTTGTGACATGCAAACTCTTAGCTGGGGCATGCATATGGGCTCTAGTTCCCTGACCAGGGATCAAACCTGGGCCCCCTGCACTGGGAGCGCAAAGCCCTATCAACTGCGCCACCAGGGAAATCACTGCACTGCCTATTCCTGAATTTGGTAGGACTAGTTCCCTCCCTACCGCCATCAATCTATTCTTCTTTTTCTTTATTTCATTATTATTCCTCTTTCCAAATACTTGGCATTCATTTATCTCCCCTTTTCTTCATACAGATCTTTCATATTTCTTGCCAAGTTTATTCCCAGCTCTTTTATTCATTCTGTGGCTCTTATAGTGGCATTTTAAATTCTATAACATTTTCTAATTAGCTGTTATTTGAAATATGCTTACAAAATTTCTGATGCTGCTTATGATATAGATGAAAATAGGATACAATATTACAGCATATCAACTATAAAAAAAATACCTGGAAAGTAGCTGGGGAAGAAAATGTTTCAGAGCCCTGAGACTGGTTTTACAGAACAAATCATAGAAAATATCAAGGTTAAAATATGGTTCTATTCAGGGACTTCCCTGGTGGTCCAGTGGTAAAGAATTCGCCTTACAATGCAGGGGACGCGGGTTCGATCCCTCGTCGGGGAACTAAGCACATGTGCCACAACTACTGAGCTCGTGAGCCTCAACTAGAGAGCCTGCGTACCGCAAACTACAGAGCCCATGTGCTCTGGAACCCATGTGCCACAACTACATAGCCCACACACCCTGGAGCCTGCGCACCACAACTAGAGAAGAGAAAACCTGCACACCACAACTAGAGAGAAGCCCGCGCTCTGCAACGAAAAATCCCGCGTGCCGCAACTAAGACCCAACACAGCCAAAAATAAATTAAAAATAAACAATAAATAAATCTTTAAAAAAAAATATGGGGACTTCCCTGGTAGCGCAGTGGTTAAGAATCCACCTGCCAATGCAAGGGACATGGGTTCGATCCCTGGTCTGGGAAGATCGCACATGCCACGGAGCAAGTAAGCCCATATGCCACAACTACTGAGCCTACATGCTGCAATTACCGAAGCCCACGTGCCTAGGGCCCACGCCACACAAAAAGAGAAGCCACCGCAATGAGAAGCCCACGCACCGCAATGAAGCACAGCCCCCACTCACTGCAACTAGAGAAAGCCTGCATGCAACGAGGACTCAACGGAGCAAAAAATAATAATAAATTAATTTTTAAAAATATGGTGCTATTCAGAGATTGACAATGATTCTAACTCATTCACAAAATGAGTGAAGATAAATATTTGGGAAATCAATATTCTCATCCATTAAAAAAAAAGATCCGGGAAATCAATAAAAAGAATCTATTCTCATTACTCTCCAGTAGTGAAGGAGATCTGGCACTAACCTGTTGCCAGATTACTAAAGGAGAGTATTTGATTTTTGAGACTATAATGAGAAGGGGCTTTCTGTAAAGGACAAATACAGTAGAGTCATGTATCAGCAATTCTAAAATGTTTTACTGGTGACTTAAAACACATACACAGGTCTTCCCTGGTGGCGCAGTGGTTAAGAATCCACCTGCCAACGCAGGACACGGGTTCAAGACCTGGTAGGGGAAGATCCCACATGCTGCGGAGCAACTAAGCCCGTGCACCACAACCACTGAGCCTGCACTCTAGAGCCTGCAAGCCACAACTACTGAAGCCCGTGCACCTAGAGCCCGTGCTCCGCAACAAGAGAAGCCACCAAAATGAGAAGCCCGCGCACCGCAACAAAGAGTAGCCCCCACTCGCTACAACCAGAGAAAAGCCCGTGTGCAGCAACAAAGACCCAACGCAGCCGAAAATAAATAAATAAATGAAAAGAAAATGGCCTTTAAAAAAAAAGAACACATACACATCCTCATGTGCTTTATTCGTTTTTTCAAAGACTGAGAGATTAAAGGTCACAATGGTTAGTAAGTGATCACTATAAGTAACACCTTTATTTCTGGGACTTCTATGCCAGGGCTCATTATAAGATAAGATAAAAAGAAAGCTTTTTTCCCCCTCCCTTTCCAATAACTTTGTTTTTTTTGATGTGGACCATTTTTTAAAGTCTTTACTGAATTTGTTACAATATTGCTTCTGTTTTATGTTTTGCCTTTTTTTTTGCTGGGAGGCATATGGGATCTTAGCTCCCGGACCAGGGCTCGAACCCACACCCCCTGCACTGGAAGGCAAAGTCTTAACCACTGGACAACCAGGAAGTCCCCCAATAACTTTTCTAAGTAAATAGATAACAAGACTAAACAAGATAAATTAGAAAAATAAATCACACACGCATGCCCAAAGATAAAGCAAAAACTAACCTGTAGTATAAAGACATATTCATTGTGCTCAAGAGTTTTGTCATCAGGTTTCCCTGGTGGCACAGTGGTTAAGAATCCGCCTGCCAATGCAGGGGACATGGGTTTGAGCCCTGGTCCGGGAAGATCTCACATGCCACGGAGTAACTAAGCCCGTGTGCCACAACTACTGAGCCTGCCCTCTAGAACCTGCGAGCCACAACTACTGAGCCCGTGAGCCACAACTACTGAAGCTCACACGCCTAGAGCCTGTACTCTGAAACAAGAAAAGCCACCGCAATGAGAAGCCCGCACACTGCAAAGAAGAGTAGCCCCTGCTCACCACAACTAGAGAAAGCCCGCGTGCAGCAATGAAGACCCAACACAGCCAAAAATAAAATAATTTTTTTTTAAAAAAGAGTTTTATCATCATGGATACATCAGGGTATCATCCTGTCTTAGTTTCCTTTCCTTCCTCCTCCTCTGATATATTTGTTCCTTTACTACCTTGTGTTTACCTACTTGGCTCCCTGGGTCTTTCCCTCATTCAGGGGATCAGATTATCTATTCGTTAAACTTACCCCTGTTTATATCATAAATATATCTGACCAAGAATACACTAAAAATATATAAAATATTATCTACAACAGAAATTAATGGTGCTGAAGAAAAAGAACTGAAAAAAGAATACATACTCTTAAACGTTTCATTTATCTCCACCCATTTACACAGATAGCAACTAATGTCAAAGAAAAGAACATTAAGAATTATCTTTCTTCTATCAGAAGTTGCCCATATAATCTCTAAACTTGAAACCATTTTGTTCATAAAAACTGAGCAAATAATCTGGGCACCAGTTCCCTCAGCTGTAAAATGGAATGAGTTAAAAAGGAAGATAGAGCACATAGATTCAGAAGTGCCCCAGGGATGAGGAAGCAGGGGGTGGACAACTATCGCAATCTTCAACTTTGTTTTTATCTATTTAACATACCTTATTCTTAGAAAATACAAATTATTTATGTCATAAAAATGATATGGTAGCCCAAGCTATATTTCCTAGTAGAGCTAAATCTTATGCTTTGATTCAAAAGAACATTATTATAAAGTGAGTAACTGTTGCCAGGACCAGGAACCCCCTGAACTGGCCACAACACAAGGGGACAGAGGAATGGGGGAGGAATCTCTGAACTTAAAGAGTGTTCCAAAATCTCAGGAAACCATTTTTAAAGAAGAGACCACCCAAAATAGTTAACTCCAAAGTATTATAAACTAAGCTGTCAGAAGCATTTACTTAAAATCTGTTTTCATGTGGCACTGTAATAAAGCAAAGTTGCTTTCTAGGAGGAAGGTATCAAAGATACACAACAATAAAAGGCTAGTATCAGTGTTTGAAGAGAGTAGTGGAAACTGAAACATGGGAGTTATTTAAGTAATGTAAGTAAAGAAATCATCCACCCAATTAATAAAGCATGAATGAAGAATCTCAGGTGACATTTACTTGCAAAACTGAAGAGGTTAAAATTATCCTTCTTCATTAGCCTAAAAACTGTGAGAAAAGAAGTCCTAGTTCCACCATGATTCCTTTTTCCTAACACGGTTTCCTTAACACTTTAACTTACTTTCCAACCCATGCTGCTGTTTGCTTTTCCTGTCATTTACATAGCCAAACTTCCTTTAAAAGAGTAATCTGTTTATATTTATTGCCTCCCCTTCCTTTACTACTTTTAAGTCAATAATTCTTTGGCCCATGCAGTTTGGTTTCCCACCTTACCACAATACTTAAAATACTGAGAACTTGCCAGGATCATCAGTCAACTTCTTGTTGTTAATTCCAAATTCACCTTTCAATTCTTTTCTCTGAAGCTAGAACTGTTTACCATTCTTAGAACTGCATTCTGTTCCTTTGGCTTCTGTATTTCCTAGTTTACCTAACTACCACACCTTCAGAGGTTAGTTCAAATGTCAGTGTCTGTGGGAAGTTCTCCCTGATCCAAAACTGGGTTAGGTGTCTCTCCAACACGTTCCCACAGTATCATGCCCTATCAAAGCACTTACCATTTTTTCTGACTATGTCATTTTACTTATCTGCCCAGCTAACCTGTAAATTATCTAAGGCAGGCATTATGCCTTTATTCTCTGTTGTTTCTAACACTTAGAATTGTGCCTGGTGTGTTGAATGACTGAATGAATAAATAGTGGTCTCTCCATTATCAGTTACAAGTGCAATATCTACTCATAATTTTCAATTCTAATTTCTTCAGACTGCCAATACCAAGGGCACTGAGGAAGTTACAGGGGTTATTTGCAAGCAGCTAGCTTCAGTACTTGAATTACATTTAAGATTTAAACTAAGGAGGAGCTGCTATAATAGAGCACGAAGGGGAATGCCAAGGAATAAGGAAACCTTGTATAAGCTGGGACAAATTATTTGGGTCTCAGTACTACCTCACAGAAACATTTATAAACTGTAAACACTACACAAATGTCAACTATTAAAGAAAGATGATAAAATGGTCAAAACATGAAATTAACGTATTTTTAATAGGAGTGCTGATTGTTCTTTTTAAACACTTAAGTTAGGATTGTGATTTAAGGAGAGGGAAATGAATAAATAGTAGTTTCAGGCTGATAGAGATTTGAAAGAATATCGTATTCAATTTATTTGAAAGATTAAAAACACTGAGACCCAGCAAGATTAGATGATTTACTACCCAAAGCCAAAAAGCTAGTGTTAGAGCTGTGATCAAAACTTGAGAATTTGGAAATTCAATTCAGCGTGTTACCTACTAAATTATTTTAACTCTGATTTTCCATTTCTCTAAGAGCATATAATTAACTTTCTTTTAAAACTTTTCTAAGCACTTGTATGTGTAAACAAATTAATTTCCTTCAAATGGGAACCTTTAGAGGTACACATGTTAAACTCTAAGACTAACAATGAAAAACCTTCAATATGTTAAAATATATAACATGGGTGACAATGACCTGGTATACACTAATTACTAGAAAAAGCTGCTTAACTATTAGAGAATATGAACAAGGTAGTTATAATTGTTGTATAATTAAATTATTCTTAGATACCTTGAAACATCTTAAGAGGTGAATTCCAAGTAACTAAACCCCTTTTTTTTTCGCCACAAATGTAATTTTCCTATGGTTACTAATAACATGCCTTCATAGGAAGACTATGTTTATTTAAGCCTAAAATTTCTTCACTAGATAACCCAAAGTTAAACATCTAAATTCAATAGATTTTTTTTTTTTTTTTTTTTTTTTTGCAGTCAGGGAAGCCCTAAATTCAATAGGTTTTTAAGAGTGATACTTGTACTAAAGAAGCTCCATTAGAATGGATCTGTGTGAAAATCCTGAAAACCCTGAAAGCTCCCTAGTGAAATAGCATTAAAGACATTTTATAAGTGTTTTGGATATTTATTCTAAAAACTTAGTTTTAAATCGATTTTAATTTGGATGGAAAATAATTCTGTCTGCTGCCTACCTATTACACAATTCTCTCATGGTGGTAATATAAAAATGGAAAAGATTTAAGTGTGTAATGACAACTTGGACAAGTTGCTGCTTTAAAAAGCAAATGGGGGCCTCCCCTGGTGGCGCAGTGGTTAAGAATCCTGACAATGCAGGGGACATGGGTTCGAGTCCTGGTTCGGGAAGATCCCACATGCCACGGAGCAACTAAGCCCGTGCGCCACAACTACTGAGCCTGAGTGCCTAGAGCCCGTGCTCCGCAACGAGAAGCCACCGCAATGAGAAGCCCGTGCACCGCAACTAAGAGTAGCCCCCTTTTCCTTTCTTTATCCTTAATATATTGATAGGTTACTGCTTTGCTACAATCCCAGACTCCCAGATCTTCCTTTATTTAATTAATGAAAAGTTGATTTACCCTCTGAAATACAGAGTCAGTGCTAGCCTTAAACTACCAGATACTCACCGAGTTAGGGTAGTTCAAGTAGCAGATCTGACAAGGCATATCCTGTGCTGATGACCTTGTATTCATCTGGCGTGTTCGAGACTTTTTACTTGGATTAATTACATGACACTCAGCAAAGAGCTTCTCCAGGTTTCCATCAAAGTACCTGCATTATTTAAACAGAAAGGATGAGAGCCCAGCAATAGCACACTGTTAGAGCTCTCCAAAAACCTGATTTTCTACAGGGAAAGTCAATGAAGTAAATTAAACCAAGACCATACCCTTTCTTGCTCAGAAGAAATAAGCTGTATGGCTACAAACAGTAGCAAACAGAAGCATATGTGTATGAAAGCAGATTGAATTTTTGTTGCTATTTTGACACTTTTTACTTTGTTTCTATCATGAGAGGTTAAGCTATTAGTATATTAACAGCACTACAATTAAAACCTAAGGATGAAAGTTGTACTATCTCTAAGTGGGACCTTATGAAGAGTAGTGGTATTTCAGAAGGCTAGGCTATATTTTATACCAATGAATTCATTTTATTAATAATTTTAGTTATACCAGTTTAAATATATTAGCAAGTAAACCACCTATAAAGCATACCTTATCCCACAAATCATTTAAAAAATGAAACTATTACATGTGTCTCATTCTACAAAAGACTTGCTTTCTAAATATTCTTTTAAAATAGTTTTTAATAGGAAAAGGGAAGAAGGAGGAAACAAAAAAATGTATCTTTAAAAGTTTTTATATCAAATAATCTATACATTAGCTTTTTCATAAAATATGTATCTAAATATATAGAAGCAGTTCACCATCTAATATGTCAACAGCATGGTATGGCAAGTACTAGCTACAGAGTTTCAACTGAACTGTAAACTTCTTGACAGAAGACAGTGGTAAATAGCACAATATCTCCCATTAATCCAGTTAAGACATGGTCTTTGGCCTCCTGAAATATCTTAATATTCTAAATGGAAAAGCAATAGATAGAAAAACTTTCAATTTGTGAATCAATATAACCAGCAAAAATATTAACATGGAATCTGATCAATTTACTTTTTAGCTTGTTAAGTCTAGGTTTAAATAACTACAATGTTCTTTACATATAAACAGGAGGTTCTCAAATTAAAAATAATCGATACTCAAGAGATTCTCAATATTTTTAGTGGAAGTCTTGTTCAGGCTTTGTTCAAAGCATTTGCTCTATCTCCAGAAAATCACTCATGAGAACAAACCACATCACTCTCCTAAGACTGATAAATATCTTTTTATAAATACTTTGACTACAGTTATGTGTCAATGAACTGGTCAAGTTATCAATCAAAATGTCAACGTATTATAAAAGGGGAACTCATATGAAGTTGTCCCTGATCAAAATATATAGAGCAAATAAATCAAATGCTCTCCTACAAAGGTTATCTCTGAAAAAAACCTAAGATGTAAGTTTTATCTGAAAAATAGAAAACGTATGAAGCTAACACTTAATATGAATAGGTAAACCAACTAAACCCCTTGTTTTTATAAAAAAATATTCATGCTCACAAGAAAAGACAAACTCTTGGCATCTAAAACTTAACTACACAAAATTAGCAACTCCTAATACTTTGGTGAACAGACTAGACAGCATTCTATGCAAATACAAACAGACATGTGCATATTTCATGTAATCTTATATTCCAGGCTTATTACCTGCTTTCTTCACTGAACAATATGTAACATCTTTGTCATGAGCATGGGTGGGTCTACATTATTTTTCATTGTTGCATAATATTTCCCTGTAGGTATATACTATAATTTACTTAACCAACCTTATACTGAAAGACATTTAGAGATGTTCCACATATAACAATCCTAGATTAAAATCTTGTCCCATTTGATGGGGGGAAAATAATTAGACCTAACTTGCATTTCTTTATTAGTGAAGCTGAACTTCACTAATTTTTCTGTGAAGATTTTGCTATTATTTTATGAGTTCAGTATGTAAACAGGAAGAGTAACCCTTTGTTTTATGGATTGCTTTCTTCCCACAGCTTCTAACTTGCCTTTGAATCCTGCTTAATGGTGTTTAATTGTCACTTTTAATTTTTATGTAGGCAAATTTACGATGCAACACTGTTGTGATTTATGGATTTCATATGAAGTTTTTAAAAAGATCTCTATACCCAAAGACTATAAAAATTCATTCATGATTTAGGTCATTCCTTTAAACTGTTTCCATTAAAACTGTTGATTCACATGGAAATTATTTTTGTGTAGTAAGGGGGAAAGCAGGGATTCCATTTTATTTTAAGCCAAATGTCTAACCATTTACTTTAGGTCTCAGCTTAAACCGCACTTCCTCAAACAAATCTTCTTCGACAGCTCCTCCCCCCTCCAATTAGGTAAGGTTCCCTTGTATTACATCCTCACAGTACTTTGTACTCCAGTGCAACACATCCATTATTAACTCTGTAATCGCCATTTTATGTTTTTCCTGCTAGAATGTAAACCCCATGAGGACTATTTTATAACTGAGGTAGCCCTAGTACCTAGAAGAATCTTACTATAAGCATTCAATTTCTTTTTAAAGAAAAGAGTGACTTCTTAATGACACCTGATAATAAATCTGAATTCCTTTATTTAGGAATATTTCTTAAAGATAGCAATATATTAGAGTTTATAGTTTTTGGTCCATTATAGAAGGCAAATAGCTTTCAAATACAAGCCAGGTAAACAGAATGGGGATTTGAAGAATCCACTCATATTGCTGATCACAGCAGGCAGGCCTAGAAATTTTTTTCATTTATTAAGTTCCATTTTACAGAAATGTAACATTTTAAAATTTGTTCTTTATTTTTATTTATTACTTGCTTTGTCCACCAATGACTCTGCTATGGTTTTCTGGAAGATACTGAAGTCTAATTTATTTTTACTAAACATAACTTAAAATGGGTACTTAAACCTATTTCACCAACTTTCAATAATACATTGATTGTCCTTGTATTATATGACCCTACACTTAACCCTATAGTTTTGTTTGGAACTTCCTGGAGCTTTTCCCAGTTGATTATCATTTTACATAATTTTTTCACTAATTACACTGTTTTGACATTATATAGCTTTTCTTTCAAGAATAGTAAAAACTGCTTTTTGTTTCCTAAGCTTGATAGCCCTAATTAATTACTTAGACATAATTAAAATGTTTAATTGTATTCAAATGCTCACTTTGGCCAAAATCCTACCCACACCACCCCCAATATTCTCTATACTGACAGCCTCCATTTTCTTCTGGTACCCGTTGTTATTGAAGTCTGTGATAAAAATAATTCTCATTTTATAATTCAAATCATTTTTCAACTGACATATATACAAGGTTTCTTCATTCTTTAAGTTTAGTTCTGTAGGGTTTATCTTAGCATTTAACTTTCTCTTTTGAAATGACATTCAGGTAGTAATTACTTCAAGAGCTTTTAGTTATTAAGACCTGCTTAATTTGTACCCAGCCTTTGCTAATTTTCCTCCTTGTCTACCATCTACTAATTCCTTTGTCCTTTTCTTCTCTTACATATCTCCATTTTCCATAGTATCTGCTCTATTTCTTGCTGTTGCCAATGTGGTTTTATCTTCTGCAAGATTACTGCTTGTCCCTTTATTTTTTTTCTTAGTTCTGTCCGCTTCCTTTTCGTCTTGTTCTGTTGTTTCATCAGTTTATCTTTGCTCCCTTATCTCACAGAGTCTATGTTTACTTTAATCTTCTTAAAAGAACAAAGAAGCTTTTTTCAGCCTGCTAATTATGATAGTTTTCTTAAGGACTACTACTATGCTCAAGAATACAGGTGGATTCTTAACTCCCCCCAGTTTGTATACCTGGTCACTATATATTTGAAAGTTCCTTCAGTTTGCTGGCTCTTACATACACCCTTGCCTGTGAAAAACAGACCAAAATGAAGAGAGACTAATTCAATGTGAAGCACTGAAGTTCAGGTACCTTGTTTAATGAGTTAACACACATATTTCTCTCTGCTTCACTGACTTTGGTCAACAGCTGCAAAGATTATGCTAGGACACTGCTGCCCTCCTTTCCTGCAAAATTTGCCCATCCTTTTGAGAAAATCATATTGATGAAAAGAAAAACAGAATAGCAGTGTGGTTTTTCCTTCAGTCCAGCCTTTCCTCGGAGGGGCAAGGGTATGATTAGAGTATCCCCACCCCATCTCTCACATGGCCTAGATTAAAGATTGTTAGAATGGCTGGGAATTCCCTGGAGGTCCAGTGGTTAGGACTCTGTGCTCTCACTGCCAGGGCCCTGGGTTTGATCCCTGATCAGGGAACTAAGATCCTGCAAGACCCACCACCAAAAAGAATGTTAGAAGGGCGATTTGAGAGGTTCTTCAGTAGAGATTATATAAATCCTCTTCTCTCTCTAGGGTTCTTTCTGTTCATTCAGTATGTTTATATAAATATAGATAAGCAAACTGGCACTTAATCAGCCAACCTTCCAGAAAATCTAGATCTTAATTTTTCATTTCCTTGACTATTAGACAGAAATATACCACATAACAAGAATTAAATTTCAAGGCAGGAACAGTTACAGCTTAAAAACTATGTCTGGTTATGGAGAGGGGAGACATGGCAGGTGGGGTATATCACTGGCTAAAGTTTCTTCTTGAATTCTGAATGACTAGCATCACTGTTTGCCATGTCAATATTTAATTTTGTCATTATGAGTTTATTTTAAAAGCCACTAGGGCTTCATACTTCATAAAAAGATCACTGTTGAAGTTGTACTTATTTTCACAACAAAATTGGAAAAGCAAAACTGTTCAGCTAATTTAAAGTTATATACTGGGCTTTTCTACTGCTTATTTTTGGGTTACCAGAGTTCAATTCTCCTTATAGGTCTTTAATGCTCCCATACATTTTTGTGTTTTTTTGTGTTTTTTTTTTTTTTACCGGGGCACGAACCCGTGTCCCCTGCATCGGCAGGCGGATTCTCAACCACTGCGCCACCAGGGAAGCCCCTCCCATACATTTTTATACATCACTTATCTACTACTATAAGCCTGAGAGAGAGCTAAAACACACAAACATATATATGAAAATTTATAAAAATACATTTTATATATATATATATATATCCACAAATAAACATGTATAGAAGTAAACGAACTTTTACTTCTAAATAACCAATTAATTTTTGTTTCACGTTCTCATGTGGCATTTTATGGGTACCAGACTTTAATTTCAAAAGGCAACAAAACAGTTACAATTATTCTATGTTCTGACAAAGCACTAAAAAAAGATCTGTGACATCAATATCTCTTCTAGGAATTGCCATTTCAACAATCCTTTGCCCCATTAACCTGCTTCTAAACGGTGTAATTCTTTCCACTTTTAGAAAAGGTATACTTAAGGAACAATATCAAAGGTGCAAAGGAAAACATTTTCATTTATATCTTATGGATGAATAAAAACTGCCATATTTATAAAAAGCAAAAATAATAATGAATGAAAACGCATCTTAAACCAGCAAAACGGAACAAGAGAGTAGACACACCAGGAGATAAGGCTTTCTCCTGTCTTTACATATAAACATTATTTTCAGAGCTTATTCCTCATCTTCTATAGAAAGAAGCCAGTAGATCTAATATTGTATGGTAGTAAAAGCAAGTCATTAAGAATTACTGAAGAGTTCTTTTTCTTTTGGGGAATGAGATTAGAACAGATAATTTGAGCACTATTTTTCATTTATAATCCCCTTAAAACCTTAAATAAAACTTAAAACCTTTCAATAACTTTAATTGTGTTACTTAGACAAAAATTTAAATTTAAAAAGGGCTCCTGAAGTAGAAGGTAATCTTTAAACAAATTAAAAGATTTACCATATTCTTTGTGGTTTTTATGGGTATTCTTTCAAAAGGACTAAAATTAGAATGTAAGGTTAACTAGCAAACATATGAACCTCTACTAAGTAAAGTTCAAAATTCCAGAGAACTAGTTAACTGTCTAAGGATTTAGGGATAGAAAATCTTTTTTTCTAAGGAAGACTTTTGGTCCTCGTAAGAAAAAAGATCTAATGAGGACATACAAAAGTCTACAAAAACTTGTTTTCAAAGTTTTGGGTTTTTTATGCTAGTCTAAAAGATAAATTTAGCTCATATTTTAATATTATTATACATGGTTTATAGCTAAGTAAATGTACTGATTATGTATTTTTAAGAAAGACTTTTTGAGATTCTGATAGATTTTTTTCCCCTACAAGGGAAAATGCAACCTAAAACAAAACAAAACCAAAAACCCAGCAGGATACTAAAAAAAATCTCCTGAGCTTGCTTACTGCTAAACAAAAGACCACTTGACAAAAAAGTTACTAAATACTGATAATATTACTTTCAAGATGCAGTACAAAAATCTTATTGCATAATTTTTAAGAACCTTTCTGTGTTCTTCCATACTTTATCCTTTTGGTTCTAAGCCTTGATGAAGCCAAGTGTATTAAGAAAACTAACCACAGTGAAACAGATCTAAGATAACTCCATCTAGGCTTGAATTAGCAAAATCATAACAGAAACACAGCAACTATGCCATCTTCCAAAAAGGCTCCCATTCCCATTTATTACAGAACAATTTAAATACACAAAAGCCAAAAGAAAAATAACTTGAACTCCCACATACCCACAATCCAGCTTTATCTATTATCAATATTTTGCTAATTAAAAGACTTTTTGGAAGAATAAGACTTCATTCTCATATAAACTTTCAAGGCAGATCTGAAACTATGCCTGACATTGTAAGAAGAAGCCAATAACTATTCCCTTCATAACAGAGAAGACAGAACTCTACACTAGAGGCCTCAGAAGACACAGATGCTGGTTTCACTGGGTATTCCAGCCACACTTAAATACACATGTGTCATCTTCACTGGTAGTTGTCCATGTTCTTTGGCTTCATTATGATTATTCCAATTTACCAAGTTCTTCTAACCTGAAACCCCTGGCACTTCAACAACTGTACAGTACCCAAAACATTCTAACTTATTTACACATGCTCATTCCCCTCCCCTGAGGATCCAAAGCTTTTATTAATTTCTCAAAAGAGACCATGGCTCTCAAGAGACCACGGCCCCCAAAACGACAAGAACCAATACTATTTTTTAAAACTATATTTTACTTCAAAGACGACAAGAACCAATACTATTTCTTAAAACTATATTTTACTTCAAAGAAAACAGACAGTGGTTTCTGTGCCCTCTGTCCAGATATGTGCATGCAAGGGAAGTCTACACCCTCTGCTCTGCTCAATGGTCTTTTCCTCCTGCTACACACGAACAGCACAACTCAGTAAATAAAATGAGATAAACTACATGTGATTTATGCAATAATGGGTCTGATTCCAATTAAAAACAAAAATGATTTCTTTGAGTACAAAAAGAAATACCCTTTTATTATTCTGATAACGGTGTTTCAATATATTTAACGGAAGCCCACAGGCTGTCAATGTTAAGAGCCTATAAACCAAAGTATGTTTAAAAATCTCAGTATGCTAAAACCAAGAATAAGCTATCAAAATATGAGACAGTATATAATTAAGATCATTTTTACATAGTTCCCTCGCAGAGTAACCAACCATATGTGGGAACTGTGCTAGTTAGCGGCAATGTTAATTGCTTTGAAGGAAAGAGACCTACAGCTATTTGCAGTATGTCATTCTAAGTATGCAAGAGGTAGGAGGAGAATGCTTAGGGAAGTATAGAAAATAGTACCTAACTTCAGGAAGTCAAAATGACTTAACAGTAAATGTGACAAGAATTCAGGAAATAAGGAGATGCAGGGGGCATCATACAACCCAGGACAAGAACTAGAAAACTGCTAGTACTTCAGAAACCCTCCAAATATCCCATTCTCAGTAACAAGCTCCTCTTTCCCCCAGAGATAATCACTACCCCATTTTTCTTTTTTTTCCCCCATTTTTCTTTATAGTTTTGCCACCTAAATATGCACCCTTAAAGAATATAACTTACTTTTGCCTGTTTTTGAATTTCATATAAACAGAACCATATAGGGGATAAGTATTGTCGAATTTGTTTTCCTTTCACTCACTATAACAGTTTTTAAGATTCATCTATGTAGTCACTCGTAGCTCTAGTTCATTTATTTTTCATTGCTGAACAGTTATATAAATATACCACAATTGTGTATCTATCTATAGACATTTGGGTTGTTTGTAGTTTGAAGCTGGTATGGGTAACGCTGCTATGAACATGCTTATATACAACTTTCAGTTTAGACATGCATATTTCTTTCTGTTAGGTATATATACCTGTGAGTGGAATTACTGGGTCAAAGATATGCATGTAAATGCTAAGAGAAAAAAATTAAAACTTTGAATTTCTTTCTAAAATCATTTATTTTAACAACTTATCTGTAGACTCCTTTGGATTTTCAATGTAAACAATTCATATCATCAGTGAATATTAACTATTTAGCATCTGCCTTACAACCATTATACTTTATTATTATTATTTTCGGTATACTACTGGTTAGGATCTCCTTCAGTATGAAGTGAATGTTGAACATAAGCGAAGATAACAGACACCCATGTCTTGAACTCCATCTAAAAGAGAAATATTTTTCAACATCTCAGCATGAACTATGATATCTCCTACAGATGTTTTTACAGATTAGATTAAGAAAGTTCCCTTTAATGCCCAGTTTGCTAATGGTTTCTTTTTGAAATCATGAATGATTACTAATTTTTAGCAACTGCTCCTCTGCATCTACTGAAATATTATTCTCATTAATTTGTTAACTGACAAACCATATTTAATTGTTTCAGGTTAAACCAACCTAGCATTCCTGGGATAAATCTCAGCTGGCCATGCTGGAATATTATCCTTTTTATGTATTGCTGAATTCAATTTGCAAATACTTTGGGTTTTTGTTTCCCTTTGTTTGCATCTATTTACATAATAGAACCTGTAATTTTTCTTTGGCTTTTTGTATCAAGATTGAGATAGACTTATTAAGGTGAAGGATCCTCTTTTTCTGTTTTCTAATATAAAGTTATATATTATAAGGTTAGAGGTACTGTCTCATTAAATGTTGGGAGAAATTTCTAGTATATCCATCTGGACTTGGACTTTATAGAAAATTTCACTTTATAGTTATAGCCCCATATGGGTTTTTTATTTCTTATGTAAATTTTTATGAATTGCAAATTTCTAAGAACATCCATTTCATGTAAAATTTCAAATTTCAACACAGTTAGTCACAATATCTTATGAGGCTGGGTTTTTGTGGTGTTTTTAAAATATCTGAGGATTCAAAGTGACATTCCTTTTCATTACTGATATTGGTTATTTGTGCTTTCTTTTCTTGGCTAATCTCATCTTTTGGCTTCTTAATCCCCTTTACTGTATGTTTCTTTTCCATTTTATTAAAGTCTGCTCTGTTATTTCTTCTTCTATTTTCTCTTAATTTATTTTGTTGCTCTTTTTCTATCTTGACACATCTAGCTCATTAACTTGAGGCTTAAGATGAATGCTTAGCTCATTACTATCCTGATACATGCACTTAACACTCATTTATACATTTTTAGCACAAATTAGGCTGCATTCCACAATTTTTTCCCCTTAACATTCAAATAGTTGCTTAAATAGCAATTATGAATATTTGAGACTTTAATCAACACTGATAGAATTTTAAATATTGGCTTAAAAAAATACAAAGGCTAGGTACAACATAAAGCCATCTATATTAATTAAAAGATAGCACTGTTTCTAAATACATTTTCCATGATTACACTATTCTAGCTTAGCACTTATTTTCTTTCACCTACTGAGGTATCATCCTACCATCACTTCCACTTTTGCTATTGAGAAGTCAGCTGTTCTCTAGAAGAATGTAAGTATAATACAAACTTTCTATATTTTTCCCTCTATATACATTACATATACACACACTCTCACACTTTTTAAAAGTAATCTTTCTTGCATCTTTATTGCTTTTATGATTCTCTTTATTTTTATAGTTTCACTATGATGTTTTAAAATGTGGATTTCTTTTTACCATATTTCATAAAATCTAAAATGCTTTGGAGGGCTTCCCTGGTGCCGCAGTGGTTGGGAATCCACCTGCCAGTGCAGGGGACACGGGTTCGAGCACTGGGCCAGGAGGATCCCACATGCCGTGGAGCAACTAAGCCTGTGCACCGCAGCTACTGAGCCTGCGCTCTAGAGCCCACGAGCCACAACTACTGAAGCCCGCGTGTCTGGAGCCCATGCTCCGCAACGAGAGAGGCCACCGCAATTAGAGGCCTGCGCACCGCCATGAGGAGTAGACCCCGCTCAGGGCAACTAGAGAAAGCCCGCGAGCAGCAACAAAGATCCCACACAAACAAAAATTAACT
The DNA here is from genome assembly GCF_002837175.3 of Physeter macrocephalus. Classification (NCBI taxonomy): domain Eukaryota; kingdom Metazoa; phylum Chordata; class Mammalia; order Artiodactyla; family Physeteridae; genus Physeter; species Physeter macrocephalus. The sequence goes on along the minus strand of NC_041224.1, from coordinate 64,234,109 downwards.
AATTAATTAATTTTAAAAAATGAAATAAAATGCTTTGGTACCAAAATTTCATGATCTTATCAGAAAGTGAAATGGGAAAATTTTCATGTAAGTCACATTTTCAATCTTGCTGGACTGTAAGGAGCCATCAATTGAAAGATGCATTCAGATTTCAGACAGATTTCTAAGATGTGAAAAACTACATCTTAGAATCAATGAAACAGTATTTTATTATGCATGGGAACTGTCAAGCTTCTTAGGGCAATTTTGTCTCTTACCAAACTGGAAAATTAGCCATTTTACCTTCAAATATCATCTCTGCCCCATTTTCTCCTCTTTTTCTAAACTCAATGGAGACCTTCTTGTTCTATCTTCTATTTTCTTAACTTCTCTTGTGTATTTTCCATCTTTTAGTGTGTGTGCTTAATTCTGAACTGTTTTGATCTTCTAGTACACTAAACCTCTCTTTAGCTTTGTCCAACCTGCTGTTAAACTAATCCACTGAGTTAATTTCACTTATTTTGTTTAATAAGTTTTTTTTTTTAATCTGTACAACAGCTCATACTTTCTAGTTCCCTTATGATAGCATACCCATTTTAGTCTATGTCTGACTAATTCTAACATCTGGAGTCCCAAATTAGTATGTTTTCATTACAAAAATAATTTGAGGAAGTAGTCTGAGGCCTTACTGTTCTTTCCCTAGAAAAGATTTACAATTGCTTCTGTCAAGTGCCTGGGTACATTAACAGCCTGGGACCATCTTAATCTAAGTTCAAGGCTTAAGGTTTTCTGGGCCACCCAGATGACCTGAATATATCTTCAGTCTTTAGAGGAGCTGGTTTACCTAATCCCCACTCTCGGTGGACCGAGAACTCCAACGTTTTTCCCACTAACCAAAGGCCAACAAAAATCACAGCTCAGTCTCTTAGCCACCTCTTCTGGATCAGCATATACTCATATACTTCTAGGGCAAAGCAGATTGCGATGCTTGGCTCATTTGTCTAGATTTCCACATTCTCTTGGGCTGTAATTCCTATTTTTCTAATTCTTTGATGTTCTTTTTTATTTATTTATTCATTTACTTATTTTTGGCTGCTTTGGGTTTTTGTTGCTGTGCACGGGCTTTCTCTAGTTGCGGCGAGTGGGGGCTACTCTTCGTTGTGGTGCACAGGCTTCTCACCACGGTGGCTTCTCTTGTTGCAGAGCACAGGCTCTAGGCATGTGGGCTTCAGTAGTTGTGGCACATGGGCTCAGTAGTTGTGGCTCGCGGGCTCTAGAGCGCCGGTTCAGTAGTTGTAGCACAAGGGCTGAGTTGCTCCACGGCATGTGGGATCTTCCTGAAACAGGGCTCGAACCCGTGTCCCCTGCACTGGCAGGCGGATTCTTAACCACTGCGCCACCAGGGGATGTTCTTGATTTTTTAAAAGATGTTTCAATATTTCATCTAGCTTGTATTATTGTATTTAGTGGATGGAAAGGTCCAAATTACCAGAAGTTTACCAGTGGCCTGTATTTTCTGTCTCAGTTAAAACTCCTTCACATCTCTTACATCAACACTCTTGCTTTTAATTAACTGTCACCAACCTAAGTCAAGCCAACACTTTCCTTTTATCTGTATTATTGAAATAGTCTTCCAATTCGCCTTCCTGCCTCCAATCAGTTCATACTGCTACTGTAAGATTTTTTTCTACAATAATGCTCTTGTGTTACATTTCTGCATAAAACAACTTACTCAATAGGAAAGAAGTCCAAATTTATTTGCTAAGCATTCAAGGTCCTCCATAATGTACTTCCTACTAAACACATCCAATCATTTCCCCTCTATTCTTCATGTACTCTAGCCACTCTAAATCTCATTACCATTCAATACATGTTCCTAAACTCCCTCCACACCAACTTATTTTCTGAACCTGAAATGCCCAGATTTCCACATTGCCCTTCCACCCCCTGCCCTTCCAGGTCCAATCAAATGCCATCTCATCAATAAATTCTTTCTCACCTAAGTCAGAAATAGCCTTTTATGGAGCCAGAAAGGAAAAGCTCCACGTGCCTGTGTCTGTGTGGGCCAGAAGAGTTCTACATGAAGACTAGCAGGCCAAGATCTGAGCCACAGCAGCTTTATTTCCGATTTTAATACACTTTTGTATGTGTTAAAAACCAAACCTTTTAAACAAGTTTTTAAAGCTTGTCATAAAAAACAGATGTCTTTTACAGTGAAACACACACGGGGGAAAAAAATCATCTATTTTGATGCACCCTTTGATAATGATAAAACGCCTCACACATCACTCTCTATAGTGCACAAAATGAATGAGTTCTGTGCTAAGTAGAAAAAAAGATCAATGCTGTTTTTGTTTTCTTTTAGAATCATTACCTTCTACCATCTTTTAACCATCTGATCTCTATAGCAGAAACACTATCATAGTTAACATAGTTAAGTTTGAAACTTGTCTTATTTTAATGTAAAGATATGCTTCCTTTTTCCTACAGGCAGTCTCTCTCCTTCCTCACAATCCTCCTGTGCAGGTACTACTGTTGCTCTTGTCAATATTTTCAGAAATGTTATTTTCTTTTAAGTGAAATTTCTAGTCTACACTTTGATGTCATGTGTTCCCTCTATCTTTCAAATTTCAAGGTTCCCCTTGACCCTCTCTCTCCCTTACCCCAGGAAGCCTTGGAGACCTTACCCTGGCTCTCTGGACTCTGCATACTTTAAATAACTACCCTTAGTTACCTGGAAAGAAAAAAAAAGCTTCATAATTTTCATACCCTATTATTGATTTTAATGAGTTGTTAATTTCAATCCTGTAGTTTTATTTTGTTTAGATAGGGCTAGGCAAGAAAAAAAATAAAGACAACCATATTCAGCAGTGGGAAAAAAAGAGAAACAAATATCTTTTATGTATTCCCATAAAACTTTACATCTAAGTACCCTGGGGATAGAAACTACCTATGATACATTGTTGCATGTACCTCTTCATCACTAAACTTCTGCTCAATGTCTTACACATAACTAATTGTCAAAAACATTCTTGGGGCTTCCCTGGTGGCTCAGTGATTAAGAATCCGCCTGCCAATGCAGGGGACACGGGTTCGAGCCCTGGTCCGGGAAAATCCCACATGCCGCGGAGCAACTAAGGCCGTGTGCCACATCTACTGAGCCTGCGCTCTAGAGCCCGCGAGCCACAACTACTGAGCCCACGGGCCACAACTTCTGAAGCCTGTGCACCTAGAGCCCATGCTCCGCAACAAGAGAAGCCACCGCAATGAGAAGCCCGCACACGGCAACGAAGAGTAGCCCCCGCTTGCCTCAACTAGAGAAAGCCCACACGCAGCAATGAAGACCCAACGCAGCCAAAGATAAAATAAATAAAAATTTTAAAATAATAATAATAAATTTTAAAAAAAATTCTTGAAATTTATAAAGCAGCAAGAGCAGGGAGACTAGGGACAACAGAATGGATTTAAAAAATAAAAAATAGGGGCTTCCCTGGTGGCGCAGTGGTTGAGGGCCCGCCTGCCGATGCAGGGGACACGGGTTCATGCCCTGGTCCGGGAAGATCCCACATGCCGTGGAGCCTGCGCGTCTGGAGCCTGTGCTCCGCAACGGGAGAGGCCACAACAGTGAGATGCCCGCATAACGCAAAAAAAAATAAATAAATAAAAATAAAAGGAAATAAGTTCACATGAGGTAACTAAAGGAGAAAACTGCTCCAAGTTCATACAGCTAGTAGGTGGTGGAGCAAAGATCCATGTTCTTAACCACTATAGTATAGTAAGACAGTACATTTGCTGCTTTCCACACACTGCTCCCCAATAATACCTGAGTTGTTTAAAGAGGAGACCTCACTATACTGTAGAATAGTAATGAATGCTATCACAAAAGCCAGGCATCTGACAAACCAAATTTACTTTCACATTCCAGCAGTTAACTATGAACGATATACTATTATTAATATGTTTAAGGAAAGCTCCATACTATAATAACATACAAGGGCTAACTCTAGTACCGAATCACTAAATGGGTGTTAATGCTTCAGAATGAAAAGTGAAAAGCTATTTGTAACATAGTCTGGAAAAGACTGATATCAGTTTTTAATTCTTTGATCATACCAGTCCATTTAAAGTAGTGAGTCATCAGCCACCTGTATTTCCCCTCACCTCAGACAGGCCAGTTAACTCGTTAACACTCACCTTATATACTGTCAACTAAAATGAGTCTTAAAATACCTGTAAGAGAAGAAACCTCAGCTGCAGCAAAGAAGATAACTGACTTTTCACTTGTTACCAACTTGAAAGGAGCTTAATTTGGCACAGGGTGGCTGTGGTGGGGGTGTTTTGGCTCTAAGTCCTGCCAAACGAAAATCTGGTTTACATGCACGTAATAAGTTAAATATAAGCTCTATTGTAGAAAACAAAACCTAGAACGGGCTGAATCTAATTAAAATATTTACTAAACACTATATATATTAGGAGCTGTGTTAGGAATGAAAGACTAGTGAGGTATTTTCTACACAAGGAACTCTAACAAAAGTGGTGAAATATTAAACCAAATACATATTAAAGCACAAAGGAAAGAGTAATTAACTGTCTTGAGAAATAAGAAAAGTCATCTTAGACGTAAACCTTAAGTAAGGTTTTGAAGAACAATTAGGACACAGGACAGTAAGAAACGCATGCTAGGAGAGGGCCAATGACAGTATAATTCCAAAGGTGCTCCCTAGAGCTGTGGAGCTAATAGCCTACATTGACACACACAGAAACCCTGTGGTCAGACAAAGGAAACATTTCCAAAGTTGAGGCAACACAAAAGTGAATTTGGTGACCACCTTAAAAGTTCTGTACTACTAATGTGTAGTATAAGAAATAAAGAGGGGACTTCCCTGGTGCCGCAGTGGTTAAGAATCCGCCTGCCAATGCAGGGGACACGGGTTCAAGCCCTGGTCCAGTAAGATCCCACACGCTGTGGAGCAACTAAGCCCACGTGCCACAACTACTGAAGCCCACATGCCTAAAGCCCGTGCTCCGCAACAAGAGAAGCTACCGCAATGAGAAGCCCGTGCACCGCAAAGAAGAGTAGCCCCCGCTCTCCACAACTAGAGAAAAGCCCATGTGCAGCAATGAAGATGTAGCCAAAAATAAATTAATTAATTTAAATAAATAAATAAATAAAGAGAAGATTCAGAAAGGTAGACAGAAGCTGGAATTGTCATAAAAAGAAAAGAGAAGGACAACTCACTTTCTCAGTCTCTCCTGCTGGGAGGATAAATGCCTGGCAGGAGCAGGGTGATCTTTAGTTTATGAATAGTACTGAAGAAGGGTCAATGAGAAATTCATTCTACCAAAGAGGTAAGGAGATACCCAGCTTTCAAAGGTGCAATAGCAGAAGTACTAGTCATGGTGTCACATGCCCAATATTTGATGCTACGAGCTGTGATGCCTGTGCCCAATGGCAACAGCAACAGCTCTTCCATTAGAATAGTTTGACTCTGATTTCTGGCATTTTCTGGGACTCACATACTTCGTGGCTGATTCTCAATACGTAATGTCTTTTCCACTTAACCTCTTAACTTTGTTTACAACTAAAAACCCTGACTGATAACACCAGAAAAGGAGACGGTTCAAGATTTGACAAATGAAATAATGGAAGGAACATCCCACAAAAATTATGATAGAATCAAAGCCCAGATGGAAAGGCTGGCCTTAAAGAAGAAGGACAGATTTGTTATTGCTGCACTTCTGATTCTCTGATTTTCTCTGTTTTGCTTCACCTGGAGAAGCAATGGGAAGAAACCTAGTGAATAGAGAAAATTCTATTTAATTTGTAAAACAGAAATGAAATAAATCTATAGAGTTAAAAAGCAGAAGGCTGGGTAAGAAAGAAAACAGCAAAGGTCTGGAAAACAGCTACTAGAGACAAAAGAGACCAAAAAGTTAAAATGGCCCCTCCCTCCCCACCTGCACCAAAACTTATTTTTAAAAAGAATAAATCACTCGTTTTTAGGATCAGGACAGATCTGTTTAAACTGTAGACTAGAAGGCCCGGAGGGCGGGGGACAAATAAGCAGAATTATTGGCAAGAATCTATTTATACTTTTATTGCCCTCACTGGACCATGAATTCCTCCCTCCAGGGCTGGGACTATGGCTCACTAATGAATAAAAGAAACATTTATATGCCTAGTATATGGAAATAAGAAAGTAGAGAGGACTAAATTTAAAACACTTCAAAATTTTGACTAAGAATCATCTTTAAGTATGTCAAATGAATCGAAATAAAACTTGAATACATTCTGTGTTACCCACTGGGAAGCAAGATCTTTTTTTAATGTTATGTAACAAAATTTATTGGCCATATTGTCTAACTCTGTAATTCCTGGGATCCTAAATAATTACAAGATTATCATATGAGTAACCTTCATTTCTATACTCACAAATTGGGAGGCGCACAGTGTCACTGAAGCTAAACCTCCTTACATTCCATGCTTCTTTTCATTTTCCAAGGGTATTAATGGGGTGAGGGGAGAGGGAGAAATGGAAAGGGGCCTAGGCATTGGCACTTAAAAAAAAAATTCTCAGGTGATTCTAATGTACAGCCACTTTAATAGTTTATCAATTGATTCTCTTGAGTCTCCTAGGTACTGATTATATTGTCTATATAGAATTTCTCTTCCTTTTTTAAAAAGAAAGTGTTTTCATTACAAATGAGTGCTTGTTTTCTGAAATAGTTATTTTATTATAAAGTTCTTCTGTGATTACTGAGGAAAATTCACAGAATACAAAAAAGCATAAAGAATCTTTAAAAATATCCATAATCCTCCTATCCCCAAAACAATCTTCATGCCACTTAATTTTCCATATTTTACTTTATTTATCATAACTTTCAATACATTTAAATGGTGGTGACAGCCAGTAACTAACGTTTCAAAATTAAATAAAATTTTGCTGTAGATTATTAGTTGATACCCTTTATTAAGCTAAGAAATTACTTTTTTAGTTTGCAAAAAACTGTTTTTTCTAACACGGGTAAATGCACAATATTATTAAATACATTGCTGGCATTCATTATAATTACCTTTTGGTTTCTCTTCATTACCGTTTTGTTTTTTAACATCTTTATTGGAGTATAATTGCTTTACAATGGTGTGTTAGTTTCTGCTTTACAACAAAGTGAATCAGTTATACATATACATATGTTCCCATATCTCTTCCCTCTTGAGTCTCCCTCCCTCCCACCCTCCCTATCCCACCCCTCTAGGTGGTCACAAACCACCTAGCTGATCTCCCTGTGCCATGCAGCTGCTTCCC
>NC_041224.1:64225486-64225885 GCF_002837175.3 Physeter macrocephalus | reverse complement strand
TTTTACATGTACCTGTCCAGTTTTCCCAGCACCACTTATTGAAGAGGCTGTCTTTTCTCCACTCTATATTCTTGCCTCCTTTATCAAAGATAAGGTGACCATATGTGTGTGGGTTTCTCTCTGAGCCTTCTATCCTGTTCCACTGATCTATATTTCTGTTTTTGTGCCAGTACCATACTATCTTGATGACTATAGTTTTGTAGTATAGTCTGAAGTCAGGGAGCCTGAGTCCTCCAGCTCCATTACCCTGTTAAAAGTAGTAAATGTTAGGGGCTTCCCTGGTGGCGCAGTGGTTGTGCGTCCGCCTGCCGATGCAGGGGAACCGGGTTCGCGCCCTGGTCTGGGAGGATCCCACATGCCGCGGAGCGGCTGGGCCCGTGAGCCATGGCCGCTGAGCCT
>NC_041224.1:64169105-64225472 GCF_002837175.3 Physeter macrocephalus | reverse complement strand
CCTGCGCGTCCGGAGCCTGTGCTCCGCAACGGGAGAGGCCACAACAGGGGGAGGCCCGCATACCACAAAAAAAAAAAAAAAAAAAGTAGTAAATGTTATAGACAAGTCTTTTCCCCAATGGTGACCCATTCTTGCCTTCCTAGGAGAAATCCTACTAGACCATTAATTCTTTCAATTCAATTATTTTATCCATGAATTCAAAAGGTATGTTCATAATGAAGATAGTTTTCTTATGCTGTATTTGTCAAATTTTGTAACCAGTGTTATTCTGACTTGGCTAACATGAATTAATGATGTCCTATCTTTTTCTATGTTCTGAAATGGTTTTTCAGAACATAGAAAAACTAGCAGTTCCTTAAAGGTTTATTAAGACAGAACTTGCCCATAAAATCACCTAGTGCTTTTGGGGGAAAGAGAGGGATCTTTTAGTATATTTATTACATTTTTCCACAGTTGTTTTCGTATTTGGGGGGGGGGGGCTGTAATTTCCATTTCTAAGCTTTCAAACTTAATGGTAAAAGTGGTATACACAGTATTAATTTAACATTTTGAAATATTTTTCCTAACCATAATTATGCATTATTTCCAATGCTGTTTATTTGTGCTTTTTCCTCCTACCGAATCACATTTGCCAATGGTTTATTTCCCTCCCTTTTTTCAAAATAGACTTTACATTTATTTATTCATTCATTCATTCATTTATTTAGGGCTGCGTTGGGTCTTCATTGCTACGCACAGGCTTTCTCTAGTTGCAGTGAGCAGGGGCTACTCTTCATTGCGGTGCACGGGCTTCTCATTGTGGTGGCTTCTCTTGTTGTGGAGAACGAGCTCTAGGCACATGGGCTTCAGTAGTTGTGGCACACGGGATCTAGAGCACAGGCTCAGTAGTTGTGGCGCACGGGCTTAGGTGCTCCTCAGCATGTGGGATCTTCCTGGACTAGGGCTCAAATCTGTGTCCCCTGCATTGGCAAGCGGATTCTTAACCACCGCGCCAACAGGGAAGTCCTACTTTTTTAAAAGCAGTTTTAAGCTCAAACCAAAACTAAGCAGAAATTACAGAGGTTTCCCATATACCCCGCCACCACACACACACACACACAACACAACCTCCTCCACCATCAACATCTCACATAAGAGTGGTACATTTGATGCAATCAGTGAACCTACACTGACACATCATTATCACCCAAGTCCATAGTTTACATTAGGGCTGAGTTTTGGTGTTATACATTCTACGGGTTTAGACAAATGTATAGTGACATATACCCATCATAACAGTTTCATACAGAACACTTTCACTGCCCTAAAAATCCTTTTTGCTCCACATACTCATCCTTCCCTCCCTCTAACCATGATCTTTTCATTATTTCCATAATTTTGCCTTTTCCAGAATGTCATATAGTTGGAATCATACAGTATGCAACCTTTTTAGATTGGCTGCTTCCACTTAGTAATATGCATTTAAGGTTCTTCCATGTCTTTTCACAGCTTGATAGCTCATTTCTTTTTAGCAATGAATTACATTCCATTGTCTGGATGTGCCACAGTTTATTCACCCATTCACCTACTGAAGGACATCTTGATTGTTTCCAAGTTTATCAATTATGACTAAAGATGCTATGAATATCCATGTGCAGGTCTTGGTGGGCATAAGTTTTCAACTCATTTGGGTAAATACCAAAATGCGTGACTGGACCGTATGGTAAGAAACTGCCAAATTGGAAGCAAAGTGGCTGTACCTTTTTGCAGTCCCACCAGCAATGAGTGAGAGTTCCTGTTGCTCCACATCCTTATCAGTATTTGGTGGTGTGTTTTGAATTTTTTTTTTTCCCCTTGGCCGCACTGCGTAGCATGTAGGATCTTAGTTCCCCAACCAGGGATCAAACCCATGGCCCCTGCAGTGGAAGCTCGGAGTCTTAACCACTGGACTACCAGTGAAGTCCCTGCGTTTGGGATTTTGGCCATTCTAATAGGTGTGTAGTGGTCATTTTAACTAGCAATTTCATTTTAATTAGCAGTACCCTAATGATGATGTATGATGTTAAATATATCTTCATATGCTTATTTGACATCTGTGTATCTTCTTTAGTGAGGTATCTATTAAGATTTTTGCCCATTTTAAAATTGGTTCTTTTTCTTACTGTTGAGTTCCAAGAATTCTTTGTATATTTTGGCTAACAGATATCTTTTGCAAATATTCTATCCCTGTCTGTGGCTTGTTTTCTCATTCTCTTGATATTTCCCTTTTCAAAAATCCATTTCAAAGATCCATCTTTCTGCTTTATTTATTTTTGTTCTCTAATTCATTAATGTTGCTTTCATCTTAAACAGCCATTCTACTCTCTTTGGGTTTATTATGTATTTTTCTAACTTCCTGTTTCAAAGGCTCACTTTGTTTTCTACCTATTTATCTTTTTTCTTATAGATACTAAGACTGTAAATCTCCCTGTACCTCTTCAGCTACATCCCACATTTGTCCTCTCATTATTTAGTTCTAATTATTTTAATAATTTCATTTTGGGATTCTAAGAGTTTTTTGCAAGTGTGAAAATAGAACACATATCAATTTTTCTTATAATTTATTATAGCCCAGAATGTGATCAATTTGAAAATAATATACTCTGAAGGGTACACCAAATACCAATTCATATTTTAAATCCTCTCTATGTTTATTTATTGATAAACAGTCTAGAAGAAAACTCTAGTGTAAACAGTTATATGTCGAGAGCCAGCACCCACAAAACAAGAATAAAATGAATATGTTGGATACGGTTGAAATAAACAATTCAAGATGGCTAAATAGCAGAATGGAGGCAGAAAGAAAAGCAAGTTAGTGAATTAAAGGTAAACCTGAGGAACTTTCACAGACCAAAGTAGAAAGACAAGTACAGAAAAAGCATTTTGAAAAAAGGTGAAAAAAATCCAGAAATTTCAACATGTAACCAACAGGAATTCTAAAAAGCACCAAGAGAATGGAGAGAAGATAATATTAAAGAAATAACAGATAAGAATTTCCCAAACCAAAAACATGAGTCCTCAGACTTAAAGTGCCCAACTAGCTATGTTTTCAAAACCTACTCCAAAATTTCAGAATATTAAGGATTTCTCTTAGAGCACTCAAAAACTGATCACATATGAAACCAGACTTAAATGACTAAAGGATGTATTATTCTAGAGGGAAAAAAAGTACACCTGGAGAAAACAGTAGGATGCAAGAAACAAATTAGCCAAAAAAAAACCACCAAAAAACAAAAAACAGAAGTTAAATACATTGATAGTAAAAATGCTTACCATGAAATGAAAAATTCAAATATTATCAACTTACCCAACTGAGAGGGGAAGAGCGGAGGATAGAGAAGAAAAGTATGCTACAGTTTTTGTCTTATGCAGAGCATGGATATAAATAGTGTGACTAAATATTGTTATAAACTTTGCATATACATATAACTATGCATATATAAATTGTAAGGGTGACCCCTAGAAAAGCTGAAATAAAATATGTAACTTTGAAATTGTAAGGGGGGGAGGGAAAGAAAACTTGATCAAACCAAGAAAGTAGCCAAGAAACTAACCAAACAGAAAACATGGTAAATATAAGGCACAAATTAAGGTAAATGAGTAGTGAAATATAAACATATTAGTAATTATGAAATAAAGTGTAGCAGTGCTACTATCAGACAACATAGGATACAGTAATGTGAAACTCATTAAATGACACAAAAAGATATTGCATAATGATTTAAAAACACTATTTAAAGACTTACAAGTACCCAATAACATATCTCCAGAAGATGTAAAACAGAAACTGAAATTACAAGGAGAAACTGAAAAGTTCATACACACTAGAAGTTCCCAGAAGCTGCCTAATTTTCAATTCATACTCATCACACTTAAGAGTTCTATAATATTTCATTGAAAACTGCTTTCAGCAGTGTCAACAGTGTTGTAGGACAAACTTGAGAATGTCTTTGGAGAGATATATTAATAAGAAACAAACTGTAAATAAGTCTAGTTCAGTAGAAGAGTATCAGATGTAAACAATGAAAACTACTTTTTTCCTAAACTTTCTTGTGTCATAAAGTAAGTCTGAAAATAAATATGAGCAAAATTAAGAAATACCACTGACTTCAAAAAAGGCAGTAAGCTCCATGGGAAAAAGAAAAAAAGAAAAATCACACTAGTCAAGGATTTTATTCTTCATGAACCTTGGGAAAGCTGTATAGTATGTGTTTAAGAACATAAGCTTTGGAGTCCAACAAACCTGAGTTTGAGTGCTAGCTCCCTGCGTTACAAAACTGAGGTAAACACATCAAGCTCTAAGTCTTAGTTTCCATATCAATTAAGTGGGGATAATTTGTAGCTCCATAAAGCTATCACCTGGATAAAATTAAATAATGCCTGGCACAGAGGGCTCAATAATTAAGAATTATTGTTGTTACTATTAAATTGCAGCTGGGGTGCAGGATGTGAGAAACTGGGTAATATTCTTGGTATTATTTAGTATCTGTTTTGCAAAGTGCTTTTGATTTTAAAAATCAAATGGGAAATATTTTCCATTTACTTCTCATGATATTTGGGTTCTCAGTTCATAACAAAAACTAGTTGTAATTTTAAAATTAAAATTAGAATTGCTAATTTTAGACTGAGAGAATAAGGCTGACAGAATAAAGGCTCTCACCCTACCAAAAAGTGCCCCAAATTTCCAATTTAAGGAAGAGAAAAAGATAAAGAATGGCACTATTATTATCATTCTCCAGTCCCAGTAATTTCTTCCCTTTTGGAACCAGAAACATTTCCAGAGAGAAAATACCCAATGGAATTTAATCCTGCACAGAAACCAGAGAACAAACCAGTCAGTCCAAACAGCTGTTTCGGTGGCAAAGATACCCTGAGCAACTTCTTTGTTTTTACTGAAGAAATGTCATTATTACACCTAAGGTAGATTTAAAGGTTTATGGGCACGAAGGCTTTAAGTAATTAAAGGAAGATCTTATTCGTGTGCTCCAAGAATATATCAAGCCCTTTACGTATTTTTAGTTCTCAGTACTCAAGAGAACGCATTTTAGAAGACACAGAAGCAGAGCCCCCACACCTCACCTACAAAATAAAAGGAGAAATATTAAGCCTGAGGTCCCTTAACACTAAGTTTATTGAAAAACTTACAGATGGGGAATACATTAAAGCAAATACCACTTGTACACTGGTTTTTTCACATACTTACTTGTGTCTCATAAATTCAGTTCAACAGGCTTTCTGTGTTACTTCTAAGTATAAAGCTGACAATATAGTTCCTTACCTTTCCATTAGCTTCTCTTTATCCCAATTGAAGTGGCTAAGGAGTATTCTTGTGATAGTTGCTGGATTCTAAAGAAGGGGGAAAAAAAGTCATTTTAAGGTAATAGCACTTCACTGACATTTAGTGAATTTTTAGGTTGAATTTAAAGTTCTACAACACCCCACCCAAACTTCCTTTCCTAAGATATTTCTTTATTCCCCTAAGAAAATACAAACTTTTTATGGACACGAAGGGGGGAAAGGTGACGGGGGGGGATGAATTGGGAGATTGGGATTGACACATATACACTAATATGTATAAAATAGATAACGAGTAAGACCTGCTATACAAAAAATAAATTTTTTAAAAAAAGAAAATACAAAGTTTTAATTATAAGATCAAGACTATTTAAAAATAGTTTGCCACACTAATATGTCAGGTTTCTATGGGATTCTAAAGTAGAATTCAAAATAAGCCAAGAAAAAATTAAATGAAAAACTACTGTATAATTAAGCACTAATTAAAGTGAACCTTTCTGCAATTAGATTTAACAGACTGCCACATCAGCACTGTAAATCAATAAAATTTCTAAAATTTTATATACTGAATAGTTCAAATGAATCCCAACCATTTTTAATTCGGAAGGTCCTTCAGACATATTTAATAAAAACAACAAAATATCTGTAATATAATCTTCAGCTGCTATTTCGTTTCTAGAAAGAAAGGCTACCACCATGAAATAAGCCAAAAGTTGACTGCCTCATCATTCAGTGATGTCACAAATACATCCATTTCCCTTGAAACTAGTGAGCAGAATTTTAACTCAAAAGGCAATGGGGGGGGGGGGGGCGCCTCGGCCAGGGACTTCCCTGGTGGCGCAGTGGTTAAGAATCCTCCTGCCAATGCAGGGAACGTGGGTTTGAGCCCTGGTCCGGGAAGATCCCACATACCATGCAGCAACTAAACCCATGCACCACAACTACTGAGTCTGTGCTCTAGAGCCCGCAAGCCACAACTCCTGAGCCCATGTACCACAACTACTGAAGCCCGCGCGCCTAGAGCCTGTACTCCGCAGCAAGATAACCACTGCAATTAGAAGCCTGGGCAACGCAACGAAGAGTAGCTCCCGCTCGCCTCAAGGAGAGAAAACCCGCATGCAGCAACAAAGACCCAATGCACCCAAAAATAAAATTAATTTAATTTAATTTTTTTTTAAAAAAAGGCAATGGGGGGCTTCCCTCCTGGCCCAGTGTTTAAGAATCTGCCTGCCAATGCAGGGGACACAGGTTTGAGCCCTGGTCCAGGAAGATCCCACGTGTCACAGATCAACTAAGCCCGTGTGCCACAACTACTGAGCCCACGTGCCACAACTACAGAAGTCCGGGTGCCTAGAGCCCGTGCTCTGCAACAAGAGAAGCCACCGCAATGAGAAGCCCGCATACCACAACGAAGAGTAGCCCCCGCTCGCCGCAACTAGAGAAAGCCCACGCACAGCAACGAAGACCCAACACAGCCAAAAACAAATAATTAAAAAAAAAAAAAAGGCAACGGGGCCTAAGAGATGGATGAAATCCAACTCATTCAAAGATACTAGAGCTGGGCTTCCCTGGTGGCGCAGTGGTTGAGAATCCGCCTGCCGATGCAGGGGACATGGGCTCGTGCCCTGGTCTGGGAAGATCCCACATGCCGCGGAGCGGCTGGGCCCATGAGCCATGGCCGCTGAGCCTGTGCGTCCAGAGCCTGTGCTCCACAACAGGAGAGGCCACAACAGTGAGAGGCCCGCGTACCACAAAAAAAAAAAAAAAAAGATACTAGAGCTAGTTACAATGTCAGAAGTGAAATTCTCAAGTGTTGTGTTAAAGGAGGATTCTTAAGGGAGTCTGGGTTCAAGAAGTAAGGAGTACCTAGATGGATTAGCAAAATGTGCCTGGAGTGGAGGGTTGGGACTTATAATGTACGCATCTTCGACTTTTTTGCCGAAGAGGAAGTGGATGTATGTGAATTTTTCTGTGAAAAATGGTATTATTGAGAATAATTGATAGGGATTTCTTTCATGACATTTTTATACAGGATTATTTTTTAACTAAAATCAGTAGTTAACTAATACTGTTGTCTAACTATGATGAAATAAAAGTAGTTTATATACAGAGACCTTTTTTGTAATGTTATTTGATGCAATAAAATCATACATGAAATACAAATAAGCAGATTCAGGTTTGAATTTCACTTCTGACATTGTAACTAGCTCTAGTATCTTTTTTTTTTTTTTGTGGTACGCGGGGAAAAGGTTTCAGGAACTGTTAATTCTCAACTTGCAAAGAGAAAAAAGGGAGAGGAGGGGAAATGCCCTCTTTGACTTAATATTGCTAAATACATTTTCTGTGTTTGAGTTCCAAAATTGGCCTCGGGACTTCCCTGGTGGTCCAGTGGTTAAGACTCTGTGCTGCCAATGCAGGGGGCGTGGGTTCAATCCCTGGTTGGGGAACTAAGATCCCATGTGCCAAATGGCAGCAGCCAAAAGATTAAAAATTAATTAATTAATTAAAACTGGTCTCATCCAGAGGTTCCCAAACCTGTTATTGGTTCTTCCAAAATTACTATGGAATGTTCTGTTAAAAACAGATTCCTAGGTTCCACCCCCAAATATGCTCATCGCCAAAGGGATTCAAAACATTAGACTACTCATCCCCCAGGATGAAGAAAACATGACAACTTTTCTGATTTTAGCTGTTTAAAATTTTCTCTGTAGGTGTAATGTGTTTAATAATGTACACACTGTATTGGAGGTACATGCTCAAAAGTTTTTCCCAATAGGATATTACTGGAAAATCTGGCTAAACCACATGATGATGCCAGAATATCTACATGCTGCCAGGGCTCTACACTATAGGTCAGAGGCTGTTTCACAATACTAAATAAATATATTTGGGTCACTATCTTAATGCAGCTGGCTCAAGTCATTTACGTGCATCACACATAAATGGAAAGGTGATGGGGGAATGACATTTATTGTGCATCTACTGTATTCCAGACCCTGTACAAGGTATTTTATACATCTTGTTTAACTCTCAAAGCACTCTGTAAGATAAATATACTTACCTCCCATTTTAAATATGAGAAAACTATGACTAGGCTCCAAAAGGTTACAAAAACTACCCAATATCATGCAGCTAATTTAGTAGAATAGTTGTGGGGACTTCCCTGGTGGTCCAGTGGGTAAGACTCTGCTCTCCCAATGCAGGGGGCCCGGGTTTGATTCCCTGGTCAGGGAACTAGATCCCGCATGCATGCTGCAACTATGAGTTCGCATGCCGCAACTAAATATCACACATGTGGCCAACGAAGACCCCGCATTCAGCCAAAATAAATTAATAAATAAATTTTTTTAAAAAAGCTGATAATTAAGTGGAATAGCTGTGAATTCTCACCTAGGACAATCTGGATCTAATATTCCTTCGTTTATTCTATATAGGACAATCAAAAGGAATATTAAAGAGCTCATTTAACTACTAGTCATATGTCTAAATATCCTTTATATCCTCCACCAAAGGGTAATTCAGGGCAGGATGAAGAGAGGATGGCAGAAAGCTAAGAGGCACAAGTGAGCTTTCTGAGGAACTGAAAAATGTTCTACTTCTTGAATGTGATGGCTGGTTATATGAGGGAAAACACTGATCAAAACTCAAACTATACACTTAAAAATGGGTACCATGGGGCTTCCCTGGTGGCTCAGTGGCTAGGAATCCACCTGCCAGTGCAGGGGACACGGGTTCGAGCCCTGGTCTGGGAAGATCCCACATGCTGCGAAGCAACTAAGCCCGTGCACCACAACTACTGAGCCTGTGCTCTAGAGCCCACGGGCCACAACTACTGAAGCCCGCGTACCTAGAGCCCGTGCTCCGCAACGAAGAGTAGCCCCTGCTGGTCGCAACTAGAGAAAGCCGGCGTGTGGCAACAAAGACCCTATACAGCCAAAAATAACCAAATAAATTAAAAAAAAAAAATGGGTACCTTTAGTCATAACAATAATGTTTATTTTTATTTAAAAACAGAACAATCTGGGCTTCCCTGGTGGCACAGTGGTTGAGAGCCCACCTGCCGATGCAGGGGACATGGGTTTGTGCCCCGGTCCGGGAAGATCCCACATGCCGTGGAGTGGCTAGGCCCGTGAGCCATGGCCGCTGAGCCTGTGCGTCCGGAGCCTATGCTCCGCAACGGGAGAGGCCACAACAGTGAGAGGCCCATGTACCGCAAAAAAAAAAAAAAAAAAAAAAAAAACACAGAACAATCTGTCTTCTGGTCCTGACCAAGATGGAGTAATAAACACAACTCTCTCCCACCAATTACAACTAAAAACTCTGGACAGAATACAGAATACAACTAACAGAGTACTCTGAACATTAAATAACAGCAGGCAGATTGGGGAGAGCAGTGAAAAACAACAAATAAGATGATGGTGAGTATCGGTTTGTTTTTTCTCCTTTATTTCCTGGCTTTGACACAAGGGTAGGCCAAATAGGCATACTGTTTAGTAGGCACAATCAGCAAAAGCTGAAACAAGTGCATCTTCTTGGCCAGAGGACTAAGGCAAAAGGCTCCTGGAGAAGGTTGGGCAAATACTTTTTTCCTTTTTCCCTTGTTTCTCCCAGCCCTGCCCTGAGGCCAGTCCCAGCCATGAAATTACACTACTGCAGACCACAGAAAACCACAAGAGAAAACTGACTGCTCTGAACACAGGAACCAGGAAGGAACCAGGAAGACAAATCCCCGTGTGAAAGAGTGTGGGAGAATCCCTATTATTTTCTTTTCTTTTTTTCTCTTGCCATTTCACCTCAAGGCATGACAGGCAGGAAACTAAAACTGAGAGAACTCCATGCATCTGGCTAGAGGAATGAAGGAAAGGGCCGCTGGGAGATAAGAGTGTAGAGGAAATCACTAAAAGGAGAGAGATGGGGAAGTAGATTCCTAATTCTGTGTATGAACCAAGTCCTGGGCTCACATGTAAGCTATACATGTGTGGAACACAGCCAAAGAATAGGAGAGGCTTCCAGAACCAGAACCAGACCTATGATATAAACCACTGTCCAAATCCTAGATCACCCTAAGTGGGAAAGGGAGGGGCAAACTCAATATAGCAAAGACTTTGAAAACTGAACAGATAATGGAACCAAATCTATACATAAAGTGAGAAAGAACTTTCAGGTAGAACCTAAATGTGTTGACTTATTTACTAAAACAAAAGATCCTCACCACTCTCTAAAGGATTTTAAGAGGATGCAGAATCTCACACAACATTCCAAACATCCAGGACAGAATCCGAAATTACCAAAGCAAGAACAACAAAAATCTGATCAATTATCAACGGAGAAGACAATTATTTGATTCTGACCCCAAGATGACCCAGATATTAGAATTATCAGACAAAGACTTTTAAAGCAGCTGTTAAAAACATGATACATTGGGTAAGGGTGAACACCTTAAAATGAATGAAAGAAATTCTTAGGAAAGAAGCTCAAATTATAAAAAAAGAACCAAATGGAAAATTTTAGAACTAAAAAACCCTAAGATCACTCATGGGTTCAACAGGAGAAAGGAGATGACAGTAGTTAGTGAACTTAAAGATATGTCAATAACAATAAAATTGTGTGTGTGTGTGTGTGTGTGTGTGTGTGTGTGTATATATATATATACATACACATATACATATATATAAAGAAGTCTCAGGGCCCTGTGGGATAATATCAAAAGCTATCAGCCTAGAATTCTATACTCAGTGAAAGTACAGTTCAGGAATGAAGACAAGGATACTCTCAGAAAAAAGAAAACCAAGAGAACTCATTGCCAGCAGACCTGCTCTAAAGGCAATGCTAAAAGAAGTTCTTCAGACAGAAAGCAAATGGTACCAGAGGGTAACCTGGAAATTCAAGAAAGAAGGAAGAGCAACAGAAATACTAAATGAGTAAATATCATAGACTATTCTTCTCTTTTTATGTTTCTGAAAAATATACAAAACTGTTGAAACCAAAAATTATAACATGTCATGGTAAGGTGAAGGATTAGATGTAACACATACGACAACTACAATATGGGACTAATACAAAGGTCATCTATATAGCTATAAGGTTTCTATGTTTCACTTGGAGTGGTAAAGTATCAACTCTAAGTAGACTGTGAAGAGTGAAATATTTATATTATAATCCTTAGAGCAACCACTGAAAAAAAAAAGAGAGAGAGAGATGTTTAAAAACACCAATAGAGATTGATCATTTTGTGTGATACTAGCTTTTGGTTTAAAGTATATGTATGTATTAAAAGTTCAATAAAATATCCACCTATTTTCATTTAATTAAGACCTTAAAAATCAGAAACATGTTGACCTTTATCAAATGCTGTTATAATATCAAAGGAAATGATCACATTGTTGATCTTTTTTAAACCTATTAATGAGATAAATTATGTTAACATAATTTCTAATAATAAACCATTCTTGGGAGGGGGGGAACCAATAGATACATGAAGTGGAATATTTTCAAAATTCCAATCCAAAAGAAAGCAGAAAAGGAGGACCAAAGAGAAAAATAATTTAAAAGACCAAAATTCAACGACATCAATAATTACATTAAATGTAAAAAGTGAAATAAACCCACTTAAAAGACAGAGATAACTATACAAATACCAAATTATTACGCTGTATAGCTGAAACTGATGTCATATGTCAATTATACCTTAATTTTTAAAAAAGAAATCTTTATGCTGCTAAATAAGAGACAGCTTAGTTTTTTTTTAAAGGCAAAACTATATGTTGTTTATAACAACCCATTTTCTAATATAATGACACAGAGACTCAAAGTAAAAGGATGAAAAAAGACGTATCATGCAAAACACTAATCAAACAAAAGCTGCAGTGGCTATATTTCTCAAAGTAAACTTCAAAACAAGAAAATTTACCAGTGATGAAGAAAAACCTCACAATGGAAAGGTCAAGTTACTAAGAAAACATGCACTTGAAAACAAAGCCTCATAATAAAGCAAAAACTGTTAAAAATGAAAGAAAAACAGACAAATCCACAATTATACTTGGAGATTTCAAAGCTCCTCTCACAGCAATCCATTTAACAAGTAGACAGACTATTCAGAAAATAAACCATCTTCTATCAAATAACCCAAGGGTCAACAAGGAAGTCTTGAAGAAAATTAGAAAACATCCTGAACTGAAGAAAATGAAAATACAACACATCAAAATTTGTGAAATGTAGCTAACACTGTTTAGGAGGAAATTTACTGTACTAAATGCTTACATAAGAAATGCAGAAAGATAAATGCTTTTTTTAAAAAAAAAAGCAAACTATATCTAAAGCAAACAGAAGAAATAATACAAAGAGAAGTCAATAAAACTGAAGATAGAAAAACAAGAGAAAATAAATGAAACCAAAGCTAGTACTAAAGATCAACAGAACTCTAGCAAAGACTAACCAAGAGAAAAGAGACCCAAATGACCAGGAATTCACAACGTAGATAAAACAGACCAATTTTCTTAAAAGTCACTAACTACTAAAATTCACTGAAGAAGAAATGGATAATATCAACATTCCTATATCTATTAAACAAACTAAATGAGTAATTAAAATCTCTGCACAAAGAAAACTCAAGACCCAAATAGTTTCACTGGTAAATTCTACTAACCGTTTAATACAGCAGTCCCCAATCTTTTGGCACTAGGGACCAGTTTCGTGTTAGACAATTTATGGATGGTTCAGGTGGTAATGCTTACCTGCCACTCACCTCCTGCTGTGAGACCTGGTTCCTAACAGGCTGCGGACCCGTATCAGACCTGGGGGTTGGGGACCCCTGGTTTAAGGAACCCAAAAATATCAATTCTACACAATCTCTTACAGAAAACAGAAGAGGAGGAAACTCTTCCCAATTCCTATTATAAAACCAGCATCACCCTGATATCAAAATCAGACAAAAAACATTATAAGAAACTACTACATGAGCAAAGATGTAAAACTCCCCAACAAAATATTAGGAAATCAAATCTAGCAATATATTAAAAGAAAGATAATTACACCACAATGAAGTGGGGTTTATCCCAGTATTGCAAAGCTACTTAAACATTCAAAAAAAAAATCAGTAAATATAATCATATTAACAGCCAAAATAAAAACTACAAGATCATAACAGTAGGATGCAGAAAAAGCATCTGACAAAATTTGACATCTGGTACTCATAAAAACTCTCAGCAAATTAGGAACAGAAGGGAATTTCCTTAATTTGGTTATCTACTAGAAAAATTACAGCTAAATTACAGAAAATCTATTAGAAAAACTACAGCTAATAGAAAATCTATTAGAAAAATTACAGCTAAATTACAGAAAAATTACAGCTGTCGTGTTAAAAATGACATGATCTACATAGAAAATTCCATGGACCTACAAAAAAGTTCCTAGAATGAGTTCAGCAAGGTTTCAGAATATAAGACCAATATATTTTTTAAAATTTTTATTGGAATATAGTTGATTTACCATGTTGTGTTAGTTTCAGGTGTACAGCAAAGTGAATCAGTTATACATATATCCACTCTTTTTTAGATTCTTATCCCATACAGGTCATTACAGAGTATTGAGTAGAGTTCCCTGTGCTATACAGTAGGTCCTTATCAGTTATCTATGGACCAATATTTTTTTAAAAAAAGAGCTGTATTTTTTTTTTACATACTAGCAACAAATAAATAGAAATCCAAAAAAATTTTAAGTTCCATTTACAACAGCACCAAAATATGAAGTATTTAGGTATAAATTTAACAAACTATGTGAAAGTACAAATATGCTGAAAACTGCAAAATACTAGTGAAGGAAATTTTAAAAGACCTAAATAACTGGAGATATGCCATCTTCATGGGTTGGGAGACTCAATGTAGTCAAAATATTAATATTTCCCAAACTGATTCAACTCAATACCAACCAAAATCCCAGTGGGGGGCTTCCCTGGTGGCGCAGTGATTGAGAGTCTGCCTGCCTATGCAGGGGACACGGGTTTGTGCCCCGGTCTGGGATGTCCCACATGCCGCGGAGCGGCTGGGCCCGTGGGCCATGGCCGCTGAGCCTGTGCGTCCGGAGCCTGTGCTCCGCAACGGGAGAGGCCACAACAGTGAGAGGCCCGCGTACCACAAAAAAAAAAAAAAAAACAACAAAATCCCAGTGGGATTTTGGGGTAGATATCAACAAGATATTTCTAAAACTTATGGATTAGCAAGAAAACTAGAATAGCCAAAATAATTTTGAAAGGAACACCACCTGACTTCAAAACATACTACAAAGGTATAGTACTGGCAAAAGAATAGATACACAGGTCAAATGAATAGAAGAGAAGCCAGAAATAGATTCATACTAGTATGGCAAAATGATTTTTACGACAGTGCTAAAACAATTCAATGGGGGAAAAAATCTTTTCAGCAAACAGTACTAGAAGAATTAAGATATCTATCCATCTACATCCATACAGATATATTTTAAATCAACTCTGATCTATACCTCAGACTTCATACAAAATTCGTAATGGATTAGACATAAATGTAAAACATATGAGTATAAAACTTCTGGGAGAAAAATCTTTGTGACCTTGAGTTAGGCAAATAGTTCTTAGGTATCAGAAGTACAATCCATAAGAAAAACAGATAAACTGGAATTCATCAAAATAAAAAAGACACTTAAGAGAAGGGGAAGACATGCCACAGACTGAGAGAAAACATTTGCAAATCACACATCTGACAAAGAATTTGTACCTAGAATACATATTTCAAAAATCACTTGAAGCCTAACAAGAAAACAAAAACCCAATTCTAAAAATAGGCAAAGCTCTCTTCTAGTTATCACGGTGCGAAACACCCTTTACGAGGCGGTGCGGGAAGTCCTGCACGGGAACCAGCGCAAGGGCCAGAAGTTTTTGGAGACGGTGGAGCTTCAGATTAGCCCGAAGAACTATGACCCTCAGAAGAACAAACGCTTCTCAGGCACCGTCAGGCTTAAGTCCACTCCCCGCCCCAAGTTTTCTGTATGTGTTCTGGGGGACCAGCGGCATTGTGATGAGGCCAAGGCTGTGGATATCCCCCACATGGACATCGAGGCCCTGAAGAAACTCAACAAGAATAAGAAACTGGTCAAGAAGCTGGCCAAGAAGTATGATGCCTTTTTGGCTTCAGAGTCTCTGATCAAGCACATCCCACAAATCCTGGGCCCAGGCCTGAATAAGGCTGGCAAGTTCCCTTCCTTGCTGACCCACAATGAGAACATGGTGGCCAAAGTTGATGAAGTGAAGTCCACGATCAAGTTCCAGATGAAGAAGGTGCTGTGTCTGGCAGTGGCGGTTGGCCACGTGAAAATGACAGATGATGAGCTTGTTTACAACATCCACTTAGCCGTCAACTTCCTGGTGTTGTTGCTCAAGAAAAATTGGCAGAACGTCCGTCTGGCAGTGGCTGTTGGCCACGTGAAAATGACAGATGATGAGCTTGTTTACAACATCCACTTAGCCGTCAACTTCCTGGTGTTGTTGCTCAAGAAAAATTGGCAGAACGTCCAGGCTTTGTACATTAAGAGCACCATGGGCAAGCCCCAGCGCCTGTACTAAGGCACAGCTTAATAAACCATGCTCCCACCATTAAATAAATAAATAAAATAAAATAAAATAAAATAAAAACAGGCAAAAAATCTGAACAGACATTTCACCAAAGAAAATCCATACAGAGAATGAAGAAGCACATGAAAGGACGCTCAACATCATTAGTCATTTGGGACACACAAACTGAAGCCACAATGTTATCACCACATGCCAATTAGAATGTTGGGGTTGGGGGAGAAATCTGACAATCCCAAGTGCTGCAGTGTGTGTGGTGCAAGTGGAACTCTCATACACTGCTGGTTGGAATGCAAAATAATACAGTCAACAAGAAGAAGTTTCAAAGTTTCTTACAAAGATAAACATATACTTAGCACAACCCCAAAATCTCACTATTAGGAATTTACCCAAATGAAACGAAAACTTATGGTCACCCAAAAACCTGTATGAGGATATTTATAACAGCTTTATTTGTACCTGGCAAAACTGGGAACAATCTAAATGTTCTGCAAGTAGGGAATGGATAAACAAATCGTGGTACAGCCACTGGATGGAATACTACTCAGTAATAAAGAAGTGCTGATATACACAACATGTATGAATCTCAAATGCAAATTCTAAGTGAAAGAAGCTAGACTCAAAAGGCTATACACTGCATGATTCCATTCATATGAAAAGGTAGAAAAGGCAAAACTATAGGGATGGTGTACAAATCCCCTGGTTGCCAGGGATTAATGGGGGAAGGGTTGACCAAATGGGGTAGACAATGGGAGTTTTTTTAGAGGGTGATGATGGAACTGTTCTGTAAGTTCACTGTGGTGGCAGTTACATTCTCTAGGCATTTGTCAAAACTCATGGAATTGTACACCCAAAAGTATAAATTCAGTGTATGCAAATTGAAATATAAATTTAAAATATAAATTATAAAAGTAATCTAACCTGCACTGGATCCTCTATAATGGAATTCTGACTGTTAAAAGTACAATGATACCTTATAACCCATCAATTACTGGGTATTTATCTGGAAAAACAAATTTTAAAAACCCCACAAAAACACTAATTCAAAAAGATACATGCACCTCAATATTCACCGCAGCATTACCTGCAATTGCCAAGATATGGAAGCAACCTAAGTGTCCATCAACAGATGAACGGATAAAGAATATGTGGTATATATATGCAATGGAAATTTTGCCATTAGCACAACATGGATGTACTTGGAGGGCATTATGCTAAGTGAAATAAGTCAAAGACAAATACTGTGTGATGTCACTTATATGTGGAACCTAAAAAAATACAACAAACTAGTGAATATAACAAAACAGCAGCAGACTCACAGATACAGAGGACAAACTAGTGGTTACCGGTGGGGTGGGGGCAACATAGGGCGGGGAGGTACAAACTACTGGGACAGGCTACAAGGATGTATTGTACAACATAAGGAATACAGCCAATCTTTTGTAATAACTGTAAATGGGGTGTAACCTTTAAAAATTGTATAAAAGGGCTTCCCTGGTAGCACAGTGGTTAAGAATCCACCTGCCAATGCAGGGGACACGGGTTTGAGCCCTGGTCCGGGAAGATCCCACATGCCGCGGAGCAACTAAGCCCATGCGCCACAACTACTGAGCCTGCACTCTAGAGCCCGTGAGCCACTACCACTGAAGCCCGCATGCCTAGAGCCCGTGCTCCGCAACAAGAGAAGCCACTGCAATGAGAAGCCCGGGCACAACAACAAAGAGTAGCCCCCGCTCACTGCAACTAGAGAAACGCCCGCGCACAGCAACAAAGACCCAACACAGCCATAAATAAATAAATTAAATAAATAAAATTTTAAAATAAATAAATAATAAAAATTGTATTTTAAAAAAGTGTGGCGTCAAAAGGGCAATCTAGGGCTTCCCTGGTGGCGCAGTGGTTGCGCGTCCGCCTGCCGATGCAGGGGAACCGGGTTCGCGCCCCGGTCTGGGAGGATCTCACGTGCCGCGGAGCGGCTGGGCCCGTGAGCCATGGCCGCTGGGCCTGCGCGTCCGGAGCCTGTGCTCCGCGACGGGAGAGGCCACAACAGTGTGAGGCCCGCGTACCACAAAAAAAAAAAAAAAAAAGGGGCAATCTAAAACAGAAGAACACAGATGTGAAATTATTTAGTGCCAGGCACTTTATATACATTATTATTTCATTTAATCCTCACATTAATACTTTATGTAAGGTAAGCATTATATGCATTTTACAGAGGAGGGTAGAGAGGTTAAGTGACCTGACCCAAGATAAAACAAGTTTTAACAGGATCTGAATATTAGATGACATTTATAAAAATTTATACTTATGGCACCCTTAAAGATTCTTATTTAACTGCTTTAGGTTGGGGACTGGTCAAAGGAGAGAAATCCACCTATGTATGCTACCAAAATTCATAATTAAAATTCACTAATCTATTATTCTAGTGGAAAGTCAACTAAAGCTCTTGGATGAAATAACTCTTCATCATGTTCTTACTGGTTGGTGTTCCTCTTTTTTTTTTAAGGATATAAACAAACCAAACAAAATCAGTTAATGAGAGAAATCACTATAATTAGAAAACTAACACTACTGGCAGCGATACATTTAACTTTCAGGACAATAAGGCAATCTAAAATGTCACATCATCTCTAGTTATAAACTCTAAAACAATGGTTTCCTCATTCTGGCTACATATTAGAATCTCCTGGGGAACTTTAAAATACCAATACATGGGGCTTTCCCTGGTGGCGCAGTGGTTGAGTCTGCCTGCTAATGCAGGGGACACGGGTTCGAGCCCTGGTCTGGGAAGATCCCACATGCCGCGGAGCAACTGGGCCCGTGAGCCACAACTACTGAGCTTGCGTGTCTGGAGCCTGTGCTCCGCAACGAGAGGCCGCGATAGTGAGAGGCCCATGCACTGCAAAGAAGAGTGACCCCGCTTGCCGCAACTAGAGAAAGCCCTCGCACAGAAACGAAGACCCAACACGGCCAAAAATAAAATATATATATATATATATATTAATTTTTAAAAATACCAATACATGGACTTCACCTCCAGCAATTCTGATTCAATTGTCTGGAATGGGACATGGATACATGTATTTTTCACCCAAACTTTTAACCTCAAGTTCCCCAGATGATAGTAATATGCAGCCAGAATTAGGAACTAATGCTCTAAACAGTTTCCCACTATGGGGGCTCTGAAAAAGTAAAGTGTATATGCAGAACTCTCATATGAATATAGTAGTGTAATATTTTAATAATTTGAAGAAAATTACATTTTAGGGTTATAGCAGCAGCGTTTGCTTTGAAAATACCTCCAAAGTTCCATTTTTGCATTTTTAAAAAGTGGGTCTGAATATGCCAACTGTCCCAGCTGAGACTTTATGCACTGTCATCCTCTATCGTTTGATCAAATGATTCTCAACTTTGGTAGCACATTAGAATCATCAGAGCTTTTTTTTTTTTTAACCCCACATTTGTTTATTTATTTATTTTTCGTTGTGTTGGGTCTTCGTTTCTCTGCGAGGGCTTTCTCTAGTTGTGGCAAGCGGGGGGCCACTCTTCATCGCGGTGTGCGGGCCTCTCACTGTCGCGGCCTCTCTTGTTGCAGAGCACAGGCTCCAGACGCACAGGCTCAGTAGCTGTGGCTCACGGGCCCAGTTGCTCCGCGGCATGTGGGATCTTCCCAGACCAGGGCTCGAACCCGTGTCCCCTGCATTAGCAGGCAGATTCTCAACCACTGCGCCACCAGGGAAGCCCCCACCTGAGCTTTTAAAAAACTGATGTGCGCCCACATCCCAGGCCAAATACATCAGAAGTGAGGTGGGGGAGGAGAGGTGGAAGAGGGGACTGGGTACGAAAGGGAAGAACCTGGGCATTACCATATGCATTCCAATATGCAGCTGAGGTGGAGAACCACACTTCTAGATGTATGCATGTATGCAGACAGGCCCAAATTCAAAAGAGTATGACAGACTCTTCCTGGTAGATCAACCAAGCTGCTGAATGACATTCTTAGGATTAGTACTGTGGGGAGGCAACTATTTTTTGAAAAGTCTCAGCAGACAACCTTCTTATTTTAGGGGAAAGCTAAATATTAGATGAATGGGTTTTATAATATTAAAGAGTAGCATATGATGAACCAGCAAAAAAAAAAAATTTTTAACCCAATTAACATACACAGAAAGACTTCCAAAGCCTAGATTTTATTTCAGAATTTGATCTAAAATAGAATTAAACAGATTCCATCTCAAAACTCAGTTTGACAATTTTCCTACATAAGAATGGGCTCATTCCAATGCAGGGGGCTCAGGTTTGATCCCTGGTCGAGGAACTAAGATCCCACATACTGCGCGGCAACTAAGCCTGCATGCCACAACTACTGAGTCCATGCGCCTCAACTAGAGAGCCCGCATGCCACAACTAGAGAGAGAACCCTCACACCACAACTGAAGAGGAGCCCACGCGCCACAGATAAGACCCGATGTGGCCAAAAAAATAATAATTTTTTAATAAATTTAAAAATATATAAAATAAATAAAAATTTTTTAAAAATTTTAAAAAGAATGGGCTCATGCTTCTACATTATGTTTCTATCTAGCTTAATCTGAGCTCCTTAAGAGAGCTGGAGCTGCTGGTGACCCAAATTTTATAGACTATTAATGTGTCTTTTTAAAGCAATATTAGAAATCCAAAAGCCATAAAGTACAAAAACTTCTGTATAGAAGTATTTGCAACACCTACAATAAAAGGTAAATAAGCAAACATACACGTCCACAAAACACAAATACTCCAACAAAAATGGGCAGTTTATGACTTCAGCCAAAGAATACAACTGGCTGAAAAACAAGAAAATATTCAACCTCCATAATACGACCACTGTTTTTAATCTATCACAATGGCTAAGATCTTAAAAACTGATAATATCCGGAAACAAAGGTGTGGGGAACTGGCCCACAACATGTTAGTGAGATGGCAACTCTCTTAAAACCTTTGTGAGAATAATTTAGCAGAACTGATCAAAATTTAAAATGCACTTGACCTAGGACATAGAAATTCCACTTTTAGGAACCTAGCCAAAAGAAATCTACAAGTGTAAAAGGGTAAGAATAAGAAATTTCACATGCACATTATTTGGAAAAGCAATAAAGCAAAGACAACCTACATTTTCCCAAGAGGAAACTGCCTATAAATTATGCTGTAACCATACTTAAAATATTATGCAGCAATTTAAAAAACAAAAAGAAAATAGATCTGTGTGCACTGGAATGGAAGGATACTACTGAGATACCACTGAGTGAAAAAAGCAAGTTACTGAGCAATGTACAATATTCCATTTTTGTGTTTAAAAAAAGAAAAAAAAAAAGTAAATTTGTATGACATATTGAATGTGCACTTTAAAAGGTTTAGAAAGCTGTCCTTGAGAATTACATCCCCAGGGACTGGTTTGGGAATAGGGTAAAAGATTTTTTCTATTTTATAATCGTATGAATAGAAATTTAAAATGTTACTTTTACAATAATTAACAGTAGTATAGGCCTTGCTACTTCAAAATGTGGTCCACAAAATCTCAATCACCCAAATCTCAAAGGGTTAGTTAGGAATGCAGAATCCTAGATCCCAATCCACATCTACTGAATGTTCATTTCAACCAGACCCTCAAAAGTTCCTGAGGTGACGTGTATGCACATTCAAGTTTGAGAAGCACTGGTACAGACTATAGGAAGCAACATCTGAGCTGGTCACACTAACTAAAAAGTTTCATTTCCAAGCTCTCAGATTTAATTAAATACTTGATTTCCTTCTAAGAAATGATCATGTATAATTCAGGTACAATTTGCCTTCCCTTTAAAGGTATATAAGAATGCTGAGAGCTTTATACTAAGAGTCACTAAAAGGCTGCAATATAATTAACAGTCAATGACATACAATAAATCCTTTAGGTATCCAAAGTTCATACAATACTACATACAAAATGGAAGAGTAGTATCCTGTCACCAAAAGATGCTCTTGACTTTGATCAATCAGGATTAGGTGCCAGGAATACAAACCACTAGATATGCTGAGCAAAGGGGGAATTAATAAGAGAGCAACTGGGTGCTTAATAGTTTTAAGGACTGGAGGAATGGGGCTGTAAGGCTCGTCTGTCTATAAGAATGACACCAGAACACAACTGAATCACAAGGGACTCTCTCCACCTTAAGCCACCAATTGAACCACTAAATTCAAGAACAGCAGATAACTGCGATCCAAAGGAATCAGAAAGTCACCACTGCCACTGCCACTATATAACCATGAAGAGAGGCGATGTAGACAAGAGTCTAGGTGCTGCCTTTGCTACAAATGCCTCTTGATAACACAGAAAGTGAAGAATGAAAAATGCAATGCTGCATTTCCGCTATTGCAGAAAAATCTCACATTTTCACAACCCAGAAAAGGGGGGGGGGATGGGGACAGAAAAGGGAAGAAAGACGAACCCCCTTCACACCTCACATACGTATCTAATTGCCAGCAACTATTTCACATCTAAAACACTAAACGCAAAATAGTCTGAGAAATAAAGTTTTTGGCTTTCTAGCCCAACAATACAGAAAGGTAATTAGGAGGGTTGAGGAAGACCATCTCACAGAATTCTCAGATGGCTTAAAAGCTATATTCACAAAAAGAATTTACAACTAAACAACACTAATCCTCAAAGTTTCCAGTTTTGAATATTTACTTCTAAGCTACCATCAGGAGAAGGAAGGTAAAAGAAAAAAGGGGGAAATGTTGAGTGTAATGAAGATGCTTCCTGGATATTATTTTCGCAAGAAGTTCACACTTTACTCACTCCCCTTGAAAATTATTTAAAATAAAATTTAACACCAACAAGTTTTGACCAACTATTTGTAATTCTGTAGATCCACGATACTTAACTTGAAATTTTGCTGAGATATGCATTTGAACTATAAATTTAATCCTGATGTACCAAAAGTTGTTAATGAATGCACCTAGCCAACTACCCATCAATAACATTTCAAATTTGGCTTTGTTCTTCTTCACCTTGCCCTTCAAATGCCTTGTAGGTGTTATATGAAGGAAATTACTTCCTTCTATATCATCTGAAATTTGAAAGGTCAAAGATCTCACCTCTAGAGAATGTCAAGAGTTCAATCAGAATAAGAAAAATAAAATGTTTCTGTAAATGGAAGGAAGGTTACTAAACTGTGTATAATCATTTAATTTTCTGTAAAAATTCAACTGCAAACCAAAGGGGCTGGGTGACGGAATGGATATATTTACATAAACAGTAGAAACAGTATGTAAAACTTCTATTTTACAACAGAAAAACAAACTCATGTAAATAGCAGTATATACTTTAGCATTTAGTTGAACAAGAGCCAAGTCACCTCCAACAATCATAACTCTAGTTTTAAACCTTCACCATTACATGAGGCCTCATTCAGGCAAAATCTGGGGGGAGTCTCAGTCTCCTAACTGGCTATTCCTTGAGTGGAGGGAAAAAATCCTATAGATAAAAAGGGTAAGAACTAAAAGGTAAGGCCAAGAATCAGGTAACTCCAATTCTAAACTATCTTGGCATAACGGAGCTAGTCTAAACCACAAATGAAGATTCTATATAGACCACCTTATGTTATTTTACTATTTTTGTGGTAGTTCAGAATTGTGAGAAATAATTAAGGTTATTTAGCAACCTTGAGTTATCTACTCACATTCTCACCTCTGGATTCCAATGGTCAAGCCCAAAGTATTAGCAATCCACATGGCTATTGTGGCACATACTGAAAATGTTCCACCAAACACACAACCAAAACATCTGAGTGACTTTCATGTACTGTCACTTCACCTTAACACTACCACCAGCCATCTCCAAACTACCTAAAGATGGCATACAAAAATTAGTTCTGTAAAGTGAACTGAATATTGTTAAGAAGTCTTGTATGTACTTACTTCTTCTTCTGGAGGCACTTAGAAAAAGAGATACCTATACATTCCCAACTACTACTTTTTTTTTTTTTTTAACAGTATTTGACCTAGTACTTTTAACTGTATCTTTTAACTAATATCTTTCCTTTCACAAAATGGCAACTCGAAATACCTATCAATAACTGGTAGGATTCTGATTAGCAACTGACTGACTACTTTTTACTTATTCATACTCTATACATGTATATGTGGTACACAAAATTTTGTACAATATAAACATAAGTGAGATTATTTGAAAATCATAGTGCTTTAGAGAACAAACGCATGGACTCCAAGGGGGGAAGCAGGGGTGGGATGAATTGGGAGATGGGGATTGACATATATACACTATTGATACTATGTATAAAATAGATAACTAATGAGAACCTACTGTATAGCACAGGGAACTCTACTTAGTGCTCTGTGGTGACCTAAACGGGAAGGAAATCCAAAAAAGAGGGGATAAATGCATACGTATAGCTGATTCACTCTGCTGCACAGTAGAAACTAGCACAACATTGTAAGGTAACTATACTCCAATAAAAATTATTAAAAAATAATAAAAATTAAAAAAAGAAAATCAGGGACTTCCCTGGTGGCACAGTGGTTAAGAGTCCGCCTGCCAATGCAGGGGACACGGGTTCGAGCCCTGGTCCGGGAAGATCCTACATGCCGCGGAGTAGCTAAGGCCGTGCGCCACAGCTACTGAGTCTGAGCTCTAGAGCCCGTGAGCCACAACTACTGAGCCCACGAGCCACAACTACTGAAGCCCACGTGCCTAGAGCCCGTGCTCCCCAACGGGAGAAGCCACCGCAATGAGAAGCCCGTGCAGCACAGCGAAGAGTAGGCCCCGCTCGCCGCAACTGGAGGGGGCCCGTGTGCAGCAACGAAGACCCAACGCAGCCAAAAATAAATAAATAAATTTATTTTTTTTTAAAAAAGAAAATCATAGTGCTTATATTTTAAAAGTGTGAAAGTTTTACTTAAGTAAATTTGTATCTTACAAATGCTTTTCTAAGAAAAACTACTTGAAAATAAAGTGATTGTAAATGTCTTTAAAGATCAAAAAGTAGTCATAAATCCAAATGATCTTGAAATAGACAAAAATATACTCCTGTATCATTTAAAGAAAGTTTTATAATCAAGCTGTAACAGGCCACATACATCCCCAGTACATTCTCTTGCCAATTATTCTCAAAATTCACAGCTCAATGGTTAAGAATAATGAACAAGGAACATGTGGCACATACAACTGGAATCTTTCTTCATGAAGGCTTGGACTAAGAACACTTTTACATATATTTGCAGAGGGGATTTTAAAGAATGACGGTATCACTAAATGTGGACCTTTAAGGATGGGATTGCACTGAATCCCTGTTAAATTGTTAAAAATGTAGTGGATGTACACAGTTTTAGAAGTTAACGGTAACCTCAAGGTTTAACAACCATCTTTGCCACATCCCAGTTGCTAATGATTTCAATCCTTTGAGGAAACCATTTTAAATTCTTTTAGCTGTTTCTTCTGGTATTTATTTTTATCCTAAATAATATGCTTATGCTCCAATAGTTACTATCTTTCCATTTTAGATATTATCAATTGCCTTCCTTGTGAAAGTTGAAGATTTAGCACTCCTACATGCACCCACTCCCATATCATCCTTATATTATTTTATCATAGTTTTTGTTGTTTGGTTGGTTGGTTGGTTTTTTTTGCGGTACACGGGCCTCTCACTGTTGCGGCGCGCAGGCTCTGGACTCGCAGGCTCAGCGGCCATGGCTCACGGGTCCAGCCCCTCTGCGGCATGAGGGATCCTCCCGGACCGGGGCACGAACCCGTGTCCCCTGCATTGGCAGGCGGACTCTCAACCACTGCGCCACCAGGGAAGCCCCTATCACAGTTTTTATTCAAGCCACTATCCATTGTTTTTAACAATCAACTAATAGGAACTCCAAGAGGAGAGGGAAGGGAATTACCAAAGCAGTATTAAAAGTTTATTTCCCAAAGCTTTAAAAGGACACAAGTCTTCCAGTTGAAAGGGTCCAATATGATCAGAAGATTCACATTTATACATCTCTTCAGAACACAAAGGATAAAGAGAAAAGGCTGAAACTTTTTTAAAAAGTTATCAAGAAATGGGAAGCAGACTGGTATTAGATTTATTAGCAACAGTGAATGCAGAAGGCAGTATCTTTCATATGCATTCCAGTCCAGAAGTTTCCTGGCTAGCCAATCTAGCAACCAAGATTAAAGGCAAACTGAAGACATTATCAGAGTCACAATGAGCAATATCCTAAAAAAAGTTATGTGGGAGTTAAATTAAGAATGTAGTCCAGCAAAATGAGACTAAATCAAGAAAAAAGACATAGATCTAAGAAACAGGGGCAGAAGTGTAATGTAAAAGTTTGTGATTGATGGCTATATAAGAGGCCTAGTGGGAAGGGCAACCTGATTAGGAGAACAAAATAGAGGACTCCAGGAGAAGTGCAAATACAATCCAAGCGTAAACTGGACTACTTGGACTGTCACTAAATGATATAACCATAAAAACAAACATTACTCAATGGTGTCACTGTAAATATCAAGCTATGAGTGAACTAAGACTTCGTTATGATCACAAGACAAAGGAACTTTGATAACATAAAAGTATAGGTAGCATAAACTGCGATCCGCAAAGGTGCGAAAAGGAAGAGGAAAGAGATAACGCCAAAGGGTGATGGAAAGAAAAAGGTGTATTAGTTAAAATTATAAATGTAATCATTTGAAGACATAATAGGTCTTTACTTTTTTATTTGTTACCATATGCAAGTATTACTCTCTTTTTTTAAAATCACAAATTACAGATTGGAGAAAAGAGCTACAATAACTATCATATATTAAGAACTAACTAAGTGGCTTCCCTGGTGGCACAGTGCATAAGAATCCGCCTGCCAATGCAGGGGACATGGGTTCGAGCCCTGGTCTGGGAAGATCCCACATGCCACAGAGCGACTAAACCCATGCACCACAACTACTGAGCCTGTGCTCTAGAGCCCACGAGCCACAACTACTGAGCCCCTGCGCCTAGAGCCCATGGTCCGCAACAAGAGAAGCCAGCACAATGAGAAGCCCGTGCACCACAACAAAGAGTAGCCCGCTTGCTGCAACTAGAGAAAGCCTGTGTGCAGCAACGAAGACCCAATGCAACCAAAAATTAAAAATAAATAAATAAAAAATTTTTAAAAAGTTTAAGAGCTAAGAATAGGCACAAAGGATATGAAAAGGCAATTCATGTGCAATTAAAACAACCAAGTAATATTTTCTTTATCAGACTAATGAAAATTTTAAGATTCTTAATAGTGTCAGCAAGAGTATAGAGAAAACGATAGTTCACACACTGTTGGTATAAACTCCGTAACCATTTTTGAAAACATTCAATCGTATTTATAAAAACCGTAAATGTCTATACCCAAAGGCCAGCAAGCTCACATCCAAGGTTAGGTTAGGTCAAGAAAGGAAAAGGAAGGAAAGGAAAGGAAGGAGGCACACAATAGAGAATGAACAAAACATCCAACAATAAGGTCATATTAGAAAAATACTGTACAATCGTTAACTCCATAGTATACCATTGAAGGAAAAAATAGCAACTTGCAGAATAAAGTGAGATTGGAAAAGGAAGTGGGGAAGAGTACAAATACAGCTATTTGTCTTCTAAAATAAAATATTTCAATTGTAGATTAAAGCTTATTGACATAAGCATAAGAAAGCACTACCTTTAAAAAAATCAAATCTTAGCATGATTTAGATAGTTTCCATCTTTACCCTCTTACTAAGAATTCCTTTTCATAAAGACAGATTAACCAGATTTTTGTAAATATATCACCAACATGCATTTTAAGAAGGTGAAAACTAAAAAGCAGAAGTTACTTTTGAAATGTCAATAGTGGCAGTCAGGATTAGAACATACCTAGGTCTCTAAAATTCAGAACTATTTTGCTTTATACTGAGTTGGACTGCTAGATCTGACCATTATGAAGAAACTGTAGATTCATGACTAATATTCATTTTAATATGCCATGTGATAAGATTTTTTAAAATGTGTGATTTATTTAGACCATGAAATACCTAAAATACTTTTGAAAGAAGGTGCTAAATATGAAATATCAAAGTTTTTAAAAGTTAACCAAAAAGGTTTCTAAGACCAAAAAAACAGGGGGGGCAGGGATGAGGGCATCTTAAAATACATCAAAACACCTTGTCTTAAACACTATTGAGTCAAAAATATCTGTAGTATGGTTTGCCATGGAACTTCACTTCAAAATACATTTCCACATTCAAGCAACAGTAGACTAGATCTCTTCAATATAGTATATAGAGTTTATTAAAGTAACTATCATCATCAGCTTTTTTGGACCAGAATTTAGGCTATAAATATCTAAGATTTTAGATTTTACAGTCATTTTGAAAACCCAGCAATCTTCATGGAAAACCAAATACCAATTTTATCTGCCTTTTCATTTGGGAAGCTTTGAGAAGCACTGTATTAACCTATTAGAAAAACAAAACCTCTTTCTTTTAGAAGCACAATAGCAAAGAAAATGATGCAAATATCTTTATCATTCAGCTATCCCTATAAAATCTCACTTTACAGCCAACAGTAGAGTAATAAATAAGCAATCCAACATTTTAACATATTATATATAAAGCTTTCATTTCTTTTTCTTCATATGTTTGCATTGTACAGCCTAAGTTCTTAAAACATGCCTGTGATTTAGGTCTTAGGATTCAGCTCTCTCAGTCTAACCCAGTATTTACAAAAAAAAGGACAGGAATTGCTATTACAACTGCTATCATTTAGCAAGTAAATGGATCTAAATATCTAAGTAAATGCTACGAATATCTACATTAAAATCCTTCAGATTCCTTATATAAGTTAAAGAACGACCTGGAAGATTTGGATTATTTCCATCAAAACAGAATCAGATATACAACGTTAATATATAAATATACACACATAGCCAGATCAATCTATCTTTCCTGCTTCTTCTCCCAGTTTTATAAATGCGATCGTTATGCAGCCAAAACTAAATAAAATAAATAATAATTCTTTTAAAAATAATAATAATAAAATAAATGTGATCCCCTGTCATCATAGTTTCTGAAAATCAACCAGGTCCATGAATCAAGCAAATATCATAAATACCCTCCATTTAATCATTTCTTCTATCATTCAGCATTTTTTTAAACGATAGTGGCAAATACCAATTTACTTTGTTGCCTGAGTGCCAAGTAAGCTTCTGGTTTAAACAATAAAACTGTGCCCTTTGTAAATAGATATGTCAAATTTGTCATGTCAGGTTTTCCATAAAGATTCACAGGATAAACAATATGCCCTTAAATAATTAGGTATTCGCTGCCAATACGTGTTCACACACATGTGTTTAATGATCCTTTAATAACTTGTCTTTGGAATGATTCTGTCCTACCTTTGCTGCTGCAGCCCTCCTGTCCTTTGCATCACTGAATTCATACTTCTGGAAGTACCCAATATGCACTGTAACAGACAGATGGACAGATCAATGGGCCACAGCGACAAAGGCCAGAGAGACAGACTTGACAAAAATTAAAATCAAGGTATATAAAAGGGGACGGAGGAACCAGAAAACATATCTATCTATATTCTATAGTAAAATACCTGAACTTCAGATCTGCAACCCTCTCATCCACATACCAAATAAATTATTCTTGATTTCCATTTTATTCTCTTCTTTCAACTAGAAATAGTACCACTGCCATAGGCAAAATAATCAGTATTTTTAATACCATCAGCAGTTACAGATACAGCAGGCATTTCTGTAACCATGCCACACGATTTCTTCAAATAGAGGTTGCTCTTTAATACACAAGAAACTATCTCATCCAAAGAAGACTTTCTATGACAAAATTAAAATGGCAACTATTACACACAGAAAATTTCTATTGCAGTGTCAAGGCCTATGTGATTATAGTATACTACTGGGAATCACTGAATGAAAGTCACATTTCAGCATTTTATCATTCTGTATTTTCCTTTCTATGTAAAAATGTTTGCTCACACCACATCTAGATTAATTTGGGGGCTTAAAAGAATGTAATAGTGCCATTTAGGCCAATTTCCAAGATAGAGTAAAACATTTATACACAAAACTACCAACAGTATCTTTAAAAGCTATGTAGAGTCCTCCTGCTAGCTCAAATCCATTCAAATGAGTATTCACACTTCAAGAGGCTTCTGAAAGTTATTTTTTGAAAAGTACCTTTGTATCTCAAAATGCTAGCTTGGCTTAAGCTTCATCAAAAACTTACATCTATGTACGTCATTTTAATTTAATCAAATATTTTATTTTGCATGCATCTAAAATAATACAGAGCCAAGCTACATGTTTAAGAAACACTGAGGGAAAATGTTTCCCCTTCTATTTCCAGGGGATCTAACCATTTACACATTTCTTATTGCAACCCCTCAAAAACATGAGCAGGTAATGAGTAATGATAATCAAATGTAATGCATAATCTCTGACTAAATTCTAGACTAGAAGGAGAAAAGCTATGAAAGACAACTGGGAAAATGTGAATGTGATATGTATATTAGATTTTTTTCTATGACAACTTCATTCAGATACAATTCATATACCATAAAACTCACTTTCAAAATGTGTGATTCAGTGGTTTTGATTATATTCAGAGTTGTGACACACAGTTGTGTTAACCATTAATTTTAGAACATTTCATCACCCCAGAAAGAAACCCCATACCCATTTGCAGTCCCTCCCTAGTCTCCCCTTTCCCCACCCAGCCTCTATTTTTTGTCTCTATGGATTTGCCTATTCTGGACATGTCCTATAAATAGCATCATACAGTATGAGGTCTATTGTGATGACTGGTTAATTCTGTCATTTAGTTTTACTTATCTAGGAAGGCCAACAAGCTGATAGCTTGCCATGGACATCAAATAGGTCTGTTTTACTGGGGGAATGAAGAGGAACTATTAATTCAGAAGGTTAGTTAAACGAAGGCTGCTTAAAGCTTCAGCTACATTATAACAGATGAGGAAAGACAATT
The DNA here is from genome assembly GCF_002837175.3 of Physeter macrocephalus. NCBI lineage: Eukaryota > Metazoa > Chordata > Mammalia > Artiodactyla > Physeteridae > Physeter > Physeter macrocephalus. The sequence continues at coordinate 64,194,534 of NC_041224.1, read as the reverse complement.
TATTAAAGTTAAATAACTGATACAAAGTCACAGAGCTGATAAAAGGCAAAGTTGGAACTAAACTTAGTTCTATATGATGCCAAAGACTTAACCACTAAACTATTTTATCTCCTAATAAAATAATCCACCAATTCTCACTGATGCTACCCTCCTAATACCTTGAATACCTCTCCCACCTCTCCATTCCTGTCTTGCTAACCTCATCATATATTTCTTGCTCAGATTATTGTAACACATTTCTCACTACTCTCCCTGCTTCCTAATATCATCCTGTTCTCATTTACTCCCTATACTGCCAACAAAGTGGTTCTTCTCAACACTAATCCTATATTAAAAGTTTATAGTTGTTTCAACTGGCCCCATCTCATTTAGCACTATGCTAAAGCCTTTCACAAACTGCCTAACTGTCTAGCCCCAGCTCCTACCACACTACTTTCCAATAATTTTAGCAATCTTTTCAATTCCTTATTGTTCATTCAACAACCTAGACCATTAATAGCTTCTGGCTTTGTACATTCCATTAACCTTCCCCTCCTCTGTCTGGAATGCCATCTCCAACCCCATCTGCCTAGTGAGTTACTATTCATTTTTCAAAACCTACCTTCAGACCCACTTACACCAGGATCTGTCAGTCCTTCCCAGAAAACAGCACTAAACATTCCTTCTCTGACCTTGTAATTTTTACTGTTGTACATATCACTGTATTATAATTTATTTATACAAGCCTCCTTAAAGAGTTGTCCAGTATCTGTATTCCCCCAGCACGGTGTAGCCACTAAAAAAATACTAGGTAAAAAATTAATCAAATACTCAACTTCTATACTGTTCTCTAATTAAACTGAAGCATTATTTTTAGGATCCCATTAACCTCAGAAATTCATAAAATAATCATGATATTTAGGGTCTTAAATGAAGGATAAAAATCAGGTTAGGGGAACTGTGGAGGTTCTACTTTTAAGAGAAAAGTATTTAGAATAAAGATAGTAATAGTAGTGATAACCTCTGAGGGAGGGAACCAGGTAGTTAAGATATTAAGGTGGGAGATTTTCTACTTTTTTATCTTTTGTACTTTTTGAATTTTGAGCCAAGAAAATATATGCATAGTCAAACAAAAGTTTTTTAATCCTAAAAAAAAAAAAAAAAAAAAGTATCAAGTCTTAGACTACTAAGGCTGTTTCAATTTTTTTTTAATCAGAGGTTATAGAGGAGAGTTCAGTCACATTGGCCCCAGCATGCAACCTATTTCTGTATTTTGTTCTGGTTACACAGAATGAAAACCCTGATTCACAAAGATATGAAATTTTCATTGCCATTTCAGAATATTCTTCACTTAAACTGATCCAGAAGCTTAAAAAAAGGCAGCAGAAAACAGTTTATTCAGAGTTGACTTGTTAACACTGTCTAGCAACTGCCTTTATTTTTATAAATGCTGAGTCAGAGGAAATATGCAGAACTCAAAACCCCAAAACTATTAATAGTAGAGACACATCAAGATGAGTTATCTATCCACTTGTTACTGCAAAACCTGCCAATGTCTGCAGTGAGGGTATGAACAAACATCTGCCTCTGCCTTGCATTTATTTAATTGAACAGGGCACGTATGTGCTGCTACAATGTTCTACCTTCTGTAACTCTGAGCAGGCATACACAGGTCTGAATCCAAAATACCAGTTCATAATAATCTTCAATCAACAATCCATAAGAAGTGAAGCAGAAGCTTTATTCTGGATTCTGCACACACAAAAAATGTTAGCCTGGATATAGTTTAACACATTGGTAATCTCCAATACGATAAATAGTTCTTTAAAAATTACAGAAAGGCTATCATGAGGAAGGGTTAGAACCAGGTAGGTTCAAGTAAAAAGCTACAGAGAGACAGATATTAACACCTGGAAAAACTAAAAATCAGAGCTGTTCAAACATGAAATGCGCTCCCTTCTAGAGTGGCTGTGGGGGTTTAAGTCACTGGGGAGGTTCAAGAATAGGCTTAACCTACTCTTAACCCTAAAAGGGATCACTTAACAGGGAGGTGGTATACTTGGTATACTTGTTGGCCAGCATAACCTTTAAAGATCCTTTTCATCCTTGTTAATCTTACTCTATGTGAATCAAAAATTGTATTGACTTCGACATGAAACAAATATCCGGCAAGTTTACTGTCATCCTTCATTCTTTAGCTATTGTTTACATATTATGCTTTCATTCCTAATGGTGCCTAGAGGATTTTTGTGAATTTTGAAGTCCTATTTTCACCCTTTTGGCTTTACAGTTGCATGGAATGCAACATTATAAATCAAGCTTCAGGTACTCATATATTTCAAGGACCCAGTGTTAACTACATTAATGCAACGTGAATTGAGATGATTATAGAAAACAGACAAAATGTTTAGGGCCAATGAAACGGAATTATTATATTTAAAAAGTCAGTTAGACTGGTAAGTAATATTATATATATATATACTCTCTTTTCAAAGGAATATTACTTCCATATTAAATGAGTTTAAATAGTAAGTTATCAGTAATACACTCCTCTAAGAACGTCACAAAAGAAATATTTTCTCATTATTGAATAAGTCAAGTCAGCTAATCTCCCTTTAAATATATAAAGCATTTGTTATCCAGCGCATCCATAACAATTTCACAATGCTATTCTCCCAGAATCTCTTGGTGCTTCTGTCAGGAGAATGCTGACTTTGTGGACCACTGGTCTCAGTTTGTAATTTCATACATAAATCACAAATAAATTTTACATTATATATACATTCTATAACATCCATCAAATATGTAGAATTATTTAATGTTAAAACTATTTTTAGATGCTTAATTTGGACTAGAAAATACTAAATGTTATAAATAGCAATTTTGGCTTGAAATTTTCTTGAAGGTGGTATATATGTAGGCTGGAAAGTTTAAATGGGGCTTGTAAATAGTAGACTTCTGCCTCTATATCACTCTGGTTTATTATTTATTTGGATTCATAAGCAACAGCACTGAAGTCACAAAACAGAGCCCACTGACTCACTCTGTACAAGTCAGTCTCCTGGTGCATACAAAGCTGGAGACAGAAAGGTAGAACAGGTCTGGAGAGACAAACAGAAAATACCCAGCACACAAGACAATAACATTCAAATATGTTTTATTTATATTTAATGATATAAAATACTGAGTTCTGACCCTAGCCATGAAAGCCTGGGCAAGTTACTCAATTCCTCTAAGTCTCAATTTCCTTATCTATAAAATAGTAGAAATACCATCTACTTCAGAGAAGAGTTGTGATGACTAACATTCCCTTAAATAACTGGTTAAGAACAAGAAATGGAAAATGTATCAGAGAAAGGGAGAAGAGTTAATACAGTGAAGTCAACAGAAGAGGAATGTGAACAATTCACAAATGAAAAACATAGGGATAGTACCAAGACTTATTTTTATCAATAATAAAATCAATAAGAAAACTCATTCATATTCAATTTTGACTCTTCAAATCAATGTTTATCAGCTATGGTCCAAGAACTGTGCTGGTCAATGAGAATACCAAAATTAATACACTGATCCTACCTTCAAGGATTTTCAGAGTCTATTTAGCAAGAGAATAATAGAGATTATTTTTTAAATAGAAGTCTATACAAAATCCTGAGACCCACTCAAAGGGAAAGATTCAAAGAAGAAATGATGTTTAAGGTGAGTCATGAAGTATTAATGAGTTTATCAGGGGAAAAGCATTTGAAACAAAGGAAAAAGCCTTACAAAGGCACAAAGAAAAATTTCACAGGGACTATCATAATTTTGCTATGTCAAGATGAGTGTGAAGAAATGACGGATAAGGTAGACAAAGGTCGAATTATGAAAAGCCTGATTTATCACGCTTAGAATCTTTTCTCCTAATCTGCATCCTCTGGTAACCTAGTTACTGGAAACCCCCTAGGCTCAGAACCCCTAGGCTTAGTAGTTTCCTCATAAGCACCATTTCCTGTCCCATTCCTACTGCTTACCATGATTGGTAAAGATGTGGTGTACTTTCTCAGGCCATAAACTTAGACCAAGTATGAACATTTTTGACACTGTCATAAACTGAACAGGATGACCACTCAGGAAAAAAAAGGAGACATTCAGCATTTCCTGAAAAATCTGTGGCGACCACACTACACTCAAGGCCCCATTTTCCATCAATATCACCCTTTTCACATTCTTTCAATTTTTCTGATTTTGCTAATGAGACCCTTCCAATAACTTCTAACAGCTTCCAACAAGACTCCTTATCCACACAAAGGACTACTTTCCTTCTTTCCTAAACACCAACTAGTCTCTTCGGAAGGCAGGGCTTTCCTTAACCAAGCAGCAAAGAGGGGTCAAACCACAACAAACGTGAAACACGTCAGGGTTGACCTGATGTAAAAATAACACCTCAAAAGACAAACTGGTAGGTATGGGATTTCTGGGTAATGGCAGTACACTAAGATACTCAACTATGAAAACCAGGCCAGGGCAAGTCAAGAAACAGGATATAATTGAGATCAGGCTACATGTGGATAAAAGTGGGCATGATAGGTCCTGAGTTATTGACTTTATAATCAAGGATTTATTTACATGTCTGCCCTTCCTAGACTAGGAACGCTGGACAGGAAGGAATGTTCTCCACTCATCTTTGTACATCTTGAAAGCAGTTCTTCAGCACAAACCAAGCCTTCAGATAAATGCATCCTCTGCTGACAGGATGACTACAACCTCATCAGAGACCCTGACCCAGAATTACCCAGCTAAACCACTCAAAACTATAATACAGTAAATGTTTGCTGTTTTAAACCACTAAGTGTTAGGGTAATTTTTTATGTAGCAATAGATAACTAATACAAGAGACTCATCTAAAATCAGTCAATTAGCTAAAATGAAAGATTCTTTTAGGACTGTAAAGCTTTCAGTATACAAATACAAAGAAAACTTAAGTACGAGAATTTGGCTCAGTCAAAAGGTCCAACTAAAGTCTGAAAAAGTTTGGTACAGCAGAAAAAACCTTTTTTTTTAATTTTTTTTTTTTTTTTTTTTTTTTTTTTTTTTTTGCGGTACGCGGGCCTCTCACTGTTGTGGCCTCTCCCGCTGCGGAGCACAGGCTCTGGACACGCATGCTCAGCGGCCATGGCTCACGGGCCCAGCCACTCCTCGGCATGTGGGTTCTTCCCGGACCGGGGCACTAACCCGCGTCCCCTCCATCGGCAGGCAGACTCTCAACCACTGCGCCACCAGGGAAGCCCAAAAACTTCTATTTTAAAAGTCAAAAAGCCCCAGTTTCAGGACTTCCCTAGTGGCGCAGTGGTTAAGAATCCGCCTGCCAATGCAGGGGACAAGGGTTTGATCCCTGGTCTGGGAAGATCCCACATGCCGCAGAGCAACTAAGCCCGTGCGCCACAACTACTGAGCCTGCAAGCCACAAGTACTGAGCCTGCGTGCCTAGAGCCTGTGCTCCGCAACAGAGAAGCCACCGCAATAAGAAGCCCACGCGCCGCAATGAAGAGTAGCCCCCCCGGCCGCCACAACGAGAAAGCCCCTGCACAGCAACGAAGACCCAATGCAGCCAAAAATTAATTAATTAATTTTTTTAAAAAAGACCCAGTTCCAATGACCTCCACCAGTCTCTAACAGAGAAACTCTTGAGCTTCCCTGAGAAACCCATTTCTCAGCTTCCCTAACTTCAATTTACTTATCTATATAATGGAGATAATGCTATTTTCTTGGGATTTTGTAACGAATACACGTGAAAACACCCTAGCATGTTTTATAAATATCAGCTATTATTACCACTTTTGTCTATGGTTTGTGAGTCTCCCCTTACATAAAAATGAGTAAATTAGATCTTTTTCCCCCATCCTGTTATTTTCCCAAATCTAAGATATTCCTTACTCCAATATTTAAAATGTCATACTTTCTAGCTGGAATTCTAGTTCAAGGAACGCAGGCAGCCTCTAGAAGTGAAAAAGGCAAGGGAACAGATTCTCCTCTAGAGCCTCCGGAAGGAACACAGCCTGCCAACTCCTTGATTTTAGCCCAGTGAGACTCACTTTGAACTTGACTTTCTCAACTGTAAAATAATGAATTTCTGTTGTTTTAAGTCACTAACTTTGTGTTAACTTATTACAACAACAAAAGGAAACTAATACTGAGACTTGAAGGGATGTCTCAATGAGTGGAGGAACACTTGGTCTTCCACCCAGGACATTTACTGAATCCTGGGATTGCACAACTAAAAATCTAAAACCTCTGAAAGGCAGAGGGGCAATGATTAAAGTTGGGGACCCCCTAGTGGAGGGACTGCTGAGGAAAACACCAGGTTCTTAGTCAAAGACTCTAAAAGGCCAATGGCAGATAAGAGATAAACAGAAACTGAACAGGGCTAGAACTCAACCTTATTGGATTAAGGCAACCATTCATCACTCTCACTGTCAAGCAGAACGAAAAATAAAAATCCTCTCTGGAGGAATCCATCATCATCCAGAATCTCTAAATACTTTATATACAGTGTTAGGCATGCAATCAAAATATGTCAACTGACAGGAACACCTGACTGAAAACTGGGAGGAAAATAAAGATAAAATGAAAAGACTAACAGATAATTCGGATATTGGAGTTAGCTGACAAAACTTTTAGGAATAAATTCTTAATATGCTGGAGAAAATAGAGCAAAAGATGGAAAACAGATGAAAAAGAAGAAATCACCAGAAAATTAGCATCTATAAAAAAAGAATGCAATGGAAACTCTAGAATATAGTATCTGAAATTAATAATTAATTGAGGGGTGTTTAATAGCAAATCAGACAAAGGAGAAGACAGATTTAGAGACACAAATGATAAATCAATGGAAATCATCCAAACTGAATCACAGAGAAAAAAAGGATGTAAGATACACAAAAGAGCATTGGACACATACGGAAAAATAACAAAAACCTCTAATATATGTGTAACTGGACTCTCAGAAGGAAAGGGGATAAAGGCAGAACTGAGACTTTCCAAAACTCGTGAGACATCACAGATTCAAAAGGATCTGAAAACACAAAGCAAGATAAACACAAAGAAAACCACAACTAGACACAAAGTAAAAAATATTACAAACATCCACATTAAAGGTTCCTTAGCTTCCTCCTACCACAAACAGTGGAAGCCAGAAAACAATGGCATCTTTAAAGTGCTGAAAGAAAACTACTACCAACCTAAAATTACAAACATAGCAAAATATTCTTCAAGGATGGGGGTGAAATAAAAATATTTACACAAAAAATGTTTACTAAGTGCCTACTATGTGTCAGGTACTGTTCTGGGCACTGGGACTACAGCAATGAATAAAACAAAGGCACTGCTCTCATAGAGCTTTCACTGAAATGTTAAGAAGTCAGAATATAAACAAATTAACAAATGGAATATGTCAGGTGGTCTCTCTGCTAGCTCCTCCTTGAAATATTAAGCATCCCATTCTATTTCCAAACATCGTTCCCAAACTAGTAATACCTCATGATTCACATTTCTAATATTTCTGTTAATACCCCCCACAGCATCTAACACAGCTTATATACGTTTCTGAATTATAAACAGTAATTCCTAATCAGCGGTAATTCCTAACTTGTCATATATAACCCAGTAATATAAATTTATATTAATATATAAATTTATATATTATTATACAGTAATATAAATTTATATTAATATATAAATTTATATTAATATATAAAATTTATATTAATATATAAATTTATATTACTGAAAATTTGCTAATTTACAGTAAACTCATATAAAGTGGTTAGTCATATCTCCTGTTTGCACGCCAATACTATGCTTCCTTAGTGATTCAGCAATATTTCAGAATATCAGAGCAGCGATTCTCAACCTGTTTGGTCTCAGAACCCCTCTTCATCTTAAAAATTATTGAAGGTGCCAAAGAGTTTTGCTTATGTGAATTATAACTATCAATATTTATGATGTTAGGTATTAAAACAGAATTTTTAAAATATGTATTAATTCATTAAAAAATAACAGTAATAAACCCCATTATATGTTAATACAAAAATCATTTTTATGAAAATTATGTTCTAAAACAAAAAAGTGAGAAAAGTGCACTATTTTAAAGTCTCTTTAATATCTGGCTAAATAGAAAACAGATTCTCATATCTACTTCTGTATTCAATCCTTAAGTATGTTGTTTTGCTTAAAGAATAAAGAAAATGTAGCCTCTCAAAGATATGTAGTTGGAAAAAGCAGAACTTTTATAATAGCCTTTTCAGATAAGTACAGATATTCTTTTTGATATTACACCAAAACTCAAAAAGTGGTCATTTCTTAAAGGCTAGTTGTAAAACAGAATCTGAAACCATATCAAAGAACTTTTCTTATTCTTGCTATATTAAAATCCAATCTTGAACTCTGAATGGATCATTTACCAATGCATGATTGTGAAATATCACAACTGGTCACTGGAAAATTGGTCATTTGGAAAATACTGGTTCATTATGTTAAGCAGATCTTCTAAATGTTGACATATTATACAGTATTTCATCAGGAAGCTCTCAGCCTCACAATGGCAGATATAAGTTTTCCAAAATTCTAATTTTCACTTAAAAACTAAATATTTTATCATTGGCAACAAATACTGTAAGCAGTTTTTCTTAAAATAACAGGTGTATTTCATTCATTTTGAAGAAACATTTACAAACATTAGACTGAATAACCAGTTTGCCAGTCATTTTTTCAAGTAAAAATGGTGTTCCATCAAACAAGTAGCTTGTTCAGCTCACAAATCAAATGCACAAATGATTTTCTTCAAGACAACCTCTGTACTTTACTATGCAGAAGTGCTTTATACATACCACCAATTTTGCCACATAAGCTATTAAGAAAATGTGTGTACTTAAGGGATAAGATATAACACTAATAATTTTTACTGCTTCACCCAGGACAATAAGTGAAACCGACAATTTTACTGAGTGTATGGCAGTGAAAAAGAAAATGACTACTGGTATAGTTGGTGCCACTGATTTGACCTGTGCTAAGGTTCCCGTGGTTTTACCCACCCACTGCTTCTGCACCATCAGTACAAATCCCAGCACATTAAAAAAGGCAAGTAATGTCTTAGAAAGTTTTCCTCTTATGGGCCATACTTTGAGAACTACTGTATTAGAAGGACTCAGGTGTTTTTAACATAACTCTCAGTTCATATAAAGTGCCAGGGAACTGCATGCAAATAATGTTTAATCTAAAACAGCTGCTATATATTCAGAGGCCTTAAAAGGCTTGCCGTGTTGGAATTTAAACACTTTTTCTTGCCATCTTCTTACACTATTACTGTGGTGTTATCTAGAAATCATAAAATAATTTATTAGTGCCAGAAGAAAACCATGTCTGGCTTCCTTCGGTTTACAGATAAGGAAACCAAAGAAGCAAGCATTTGTTAAAAGGACAAACTTCAGTATGTATTCACTGAGTTTCTACTATGTCAGAGACTGTTAGTGTGACATGTGCTATGGATGAAGACTCGGCTCTCACCCTCAAAACCCTCATAGCTAGCTAGTGACTTAGGTATTGGCATGGCTATATTACAGCCTCATGTAGGCCACACCAAACATCCTTACAAAGTGCTATGCAAACACAGGTAAGAAAGCAGTGATGGTAGAGAAGAGGGACCTGGTAAGAGATACGTAATATCTGAGCAGGGTATGAGTAGGACTATATCAGGCAGTTAAAAAGAGAAAGAGCATCACAAGAAGAGGGACCAGCATGAGCAAAAACAGGAGAACATAAATGTATATTACATAGTAAGAAATTATAAGTAGTGTAGTTGGGGTTGGTGGGAGAATCGGGAACAACAGAAGATAAGACTGAAAAAATTAGCTGAAATCAAGATGGGGAAGCCATGAACGCCGTATTAAAGAATCTAGACCAGACGTATATAATAGGAAATGTGTGTGGCAGCAGGGAGGACAATGAAGTCTCTTTTATTTTTAAGCAGGAAAGTGACTAGTATATTTGTATTTGGTAGTATGATAGACAGACTGGAAGCCCAGGGACAAAAAGGCAAAATAAAAAGAGGCCCTAGGGAGTTTCCTGGTGGTCCAGTAGTTAGGACTCCTGGATTTCAATGCCTTGGCCCCGGGTTCAATCCCTGGTTGGGGAAATAAGATCCCACAAGCCGCATGCGGAGACAAAAAAAAAAAAAAAAAAAAAGGCCTTAGATTAGGCTTAGTTAGTAAAAAGGAGAGGAATAACATAAATTTCAGACATAACTTGATCAGGGCTAATTAGATATGGGAAATGCAGGGCAAAAAAGAATCAATGATGACTTTCAAATTCCAAGAATGGTTAACTAGCAAGTCAATCAAAGGAAGAACAGCCTAAGGAGAGAAGGCAATAAATTTGGGTTTCAAATGGGTTTCAGAGAAATATCTGTCCAAAATGTCACAAGTTTCAATGTGTCCATATTAGAGGTTTTTACTTATAACCACTTGCTAAGAGAATCAGAAAATACTTCTCAGTCTCTAGCTTACACTTAACCCCTAAAAAATGTACAATTGTGATTGAGAAAGGATATACTACCAAGTAATTGCAATCATTTAATATTTGAATTAGAAGTATGACAGTTTCAAAGGAGACAGCAAAGCAAGCCTTGGGAGAAGTGTCTGAGATTATAGCTATTCTTAGCATTGTCTAAACAAATGTCTTAGTAATAAGGAAATGTTACCTAATACTTCATTATCTGCTGTAGTTTTTGCCAAAATGTATTAAGTGTCAGGTCACTGTGACACTTCTTCTAAATGGAACATAGGAAAAAGGAAAAATGCTATTCAGCAAGTTTACATTACAGGAAAAAAAACTACACGAAAAAACTCCCAATGCAGTATTTGGCCTTAATACTAGCATTCTCATTTTTAAAAATGAAAAAAAGTAGGACTCTGAAAGTTAATCTGTCAGAGCAGCTGCTAGCTCAATAAGACCTTTTAAAACTGCCTCTAAGATACCAAACTACCCATCAATTTAATTCAAATACCAACTGGGTATCTACTATGCACCAAGATACATCAAGAAATATTATTCAAGATCAAGCCAGATGACTACCTATCACTGGGTGAATAAAAATTTAGGAAGAAACTTAAATTACACGATTGCAGAAATCTACTGATTCTATAAAATGTGCCATTCTTTTGGAATTGAAGATCTAACACTGGCCCACATTTTAATTAGCTTGGGCAGTTTCGATTTGCTTTGTTTTAAATACAGTAGGCTTTTTTAAACACTGAAAATAAAATAAGGCAAGGACTGCCACTACTATCTCCATGGGCTCCAAAGGATCCAGTCATCCCAGGTTAGAAGCAGCCTCGGATTACAGATTATTCTCTCACCTAGTAAGTGATCATCAAATGACAGCCTAACTACTGATTCTTCCATTTATCCCATCATTTAATGGGAATAATTAAGCTATTTGTAAAGGTACATAGTAACACAGTGTGTCAAGATAGTCAAGATCTTAGCAAAGGGGACTTCCCAGGTGGTGCAGTGGGGTTAAGAATCCACCTGCCAATGCAGGGGACACAGGCTCAAGCCCTAGTCCAGGAAGATCCCACATGTCGCGGAGCAACTAAGCCCGTGCGCCACAATTACTGAGCCAGTGCTCCAGAGCCTGCGAGCCACAACAACTGAGTCTGCGTGCCACAACTACTGAAGACCTCGCACCGAGAGCCCATGCTCCGCAACAAGAAGCCACCACAATGAGAAACCTGCACACCGCAACGAAGAGTAGCCCTTACTCGCCGCCAACTAGAGAAAGCCCAAGCGCAGCAACAAAGACCCAACGTAGCCTAAATAAATAAATAAATTTATTTTTTAAAAAAGATCTTAGCAAAGTTATGGGCCTGTGATTCTATACCTATGAAAAGTGTCTAATGGAAAAACAGAGAAGTAGGCAACATACATATTCAAAGATATAGGTTCACTGTCATAAAAGGAACAAAGAAAAGGGGATTGATTAACTTCAAGAAGAAAAGTTTTTCCTTCATGCTTCCAAACAATAATTGTTAAGAAAACACAATAAAAACCTTCATCCAAAGGGCCACCCTAGGAACAACAGGTCAAAGTTAAAATGGAAACAGATTTTAATTCCGTTTTTTTCCTAAATCAAGAGTTAAACTCAGAATGAGCTACATCACAAAATATCTGTCATTTACTCATAGTTAAACAGACCAGAATGTTAAAGAGAGAGGATTCTTAGAGACACTGGACAACAACAGGGGCTTTCAACCCTAGTTGTACATTAAAATAAACCAGGGAAAAATTCTGTTTATTGACAATGCCTGGTCCAAACTCCCAGAGGCCCATTTGCTTAGTCTTGGGTTCTGAGTGCCAGCATTTTTTTAAAATCCTCAAGTAAAGAAATCTGAATAAAATGAGTAGACTGCATCGATGTCAATATACTGGTTATATTATACTACAGTTCTGCAAGATGTTACCACTGTAGAAAAATCAGTAAAAAGGGTATACGGGATCTCTCTGCATTATTTCTTGCACCTGCATGTGACTCTACAATTATTATAAAAATGTGATGAAAAAATTCCCAGGTGATTCCACTATGTAGCTAAAGTTAAAAACAAACAAACGACTGGAGAATCTCAGATTCCTGCCAAGTCTAAGAGGCTGCAAATTATTCTTTCAATCTCAGCCACTGAAAGGTAATTAGGAATGTTTATCATTTAAAGATATAATACTTTGCAAAGTCAAACAAATAATTTATGGTTATTCAAAACTAAAAATCCAAACTACTGTAATACCCTCCCATTTGTATATAAATTGAGTGGATAAACATTATACAGTAGTTCTCATTCACCTCTTGACTGAGCCAGATTATATATATAATGGTAGGTAGCCTGTAAAATGGCCCCCAGGATCCACCTCCTCGTCTTCCTACTTCTGTGTAATCCCTTCCTCTTGAGTGTGAGCTGGACTTACTCACTCAAAACAAGTAGAATATGGCAAAGGGATGGGATGTCACTTCTGAGATGAAGTTATAAAAGACTGTGGCTTCCATCTTGGGGGCTATCACACACACCCCTCCCGGCACCCGCACCGCGGAAAAGAAGCTACTGTGTTGTAAGCCACTTTCTGGAGAAGCCCACATGTCAGGAACTGGCCAAAAACCAGCCAGTGAAAAATCTGAGGCCTGCCCAACAGCCACACGAGTGAGCCTGGAAGGGGATCTTCCCCTAGTCAAATCTTGATAACTGCAATCTAGCTGATATGTTGGTTGCAGCCTTTATGGGACCCTGAGACAAGGCACCCAAATAAGGTGAAGCCAGAATCGTGGCCCATAGAAAATGTGAGTTAATAAATGTTTGTTGTTTTTAAGCCACTAAGTTTTTGTAGAAATATAGGGCTAAAGATAACTAATACATACAGCTGCCACAGGTCAAATCCAAAAGAAAGTAATCTAATCTGATGACTTCTGCCTACCTCTGTTCATAGTATCAAACCTCCCAGCTTCTACAACAGTATCACCCATAACTAACAAACTCTGTTTTACCTGAGCTGACTTCACCATCACCAGGACACACTTTCCTCATTCTTACTTCAATTTCTTAGAAGGGCTTCCTATCCATCTGTTCTATCCATCTAAATCCTAGACATCTTCCAGCTAACACCCACAGATCTCTCTTCCATGAACACCTATTACTATCCATTTAGCACTGACCTAATAGCTTTGAGTGTCTAAATTCAGAGACCATGAACTCCTTGAGAATAAGTCTCATATTTTCTTCAACATGTTATACAGTATTGAGCAGTTGCATTTACAGTATCCAAGACCTTACATCCCTTCCAGTGTATCAACTAAAGAAACTCTCCCAACTATTTTTGTTTAAAAAACAAAAACCCATGGGGTGAGGAAAGGTGGAAGAAAACCCAAGTGTTCCAACCTAGAATGTGAGATGTCACTAGTTTGGCTTGCATGTTTGCAATAACTGAGTAAAGACCACCCTAATCTGAAGGATAACAGTAATGATAACAAATCCCCTCCATGATTAGCTTAGTAAGTGTTGTGCAGGCTCTTGAAATTTTCCTTTTATTAGTTTCTTAAACAATCTGCCTTCCATCATTAACCCACTCTCTAGTAATTTATCACTAGTCATTACACATGGAGAAACACTGCTGTTAAATTTCAACTAGACCAGTGGTTCTCAAACTTTAGCTTGCATCAGCATCATCTGGAATGCTTGTTAAAAGAGACTGCCGGAGCCCACCCCCTTAGTTTCTGATTCATAGGACTAATGCCATAAGTGATTCAAAAAGAATTAATATAATTTAAAGCCTCTAGCTCAAGGAGATCAGCTGGCAAAAGATAAAAGTTCAAGAGGAATAAACCCACCAAACACCTTAATAGCTTCAAAATACACACACACACACACACACACACACACACACACACTACTTCCCCTCACCCCCACCCCAAAAGTTAACCAATTTAAATTCATCTTGATACAACCACTTGAATTCAATTTCTTGGAAACAATGAGCACCTCCAACTCACTGAGGTTTTAAAAGGATGTTAGAAAAACAAAGCATTAATGTAAAAAAAACAATCCATTATTAGTTCATCACTCCTGTTTTAACTTCCCAGATCCAAAAAACAGGCAAAGGAAAACAAAAACTGAAGGTTCTGAGATGTAAATTAACTTGCCAGTTAGGAAGAGCAGTGGCTAGAACTGACTCCTGTACCAATACACAATACACTGGACTATACTGTCTCTAATTTATGCATGAAACCTCACCTTAGAAGCTCTTTAATTAAATGTTTTAATTAAATAAATAAATGGGTGACATAATATTAAAGATTTCAAATCAACAGCCAACAGAAAATTTCCCTCATAAAGGTTACATACTTTTGTTGTCTTTAAAACAGGTTATTTAGAATAATAAATAATAGGAAGACACCCACCCACTTCTCTTTATGTCTCCTCTCTGAACACTCACATCCAACAGCCCCACGCGCCTCTTCCTCAGCACACCCTTTAAACGTGGTATTCCTAAGGGTTACTTGACCTTCTCACTCTACTCAGTCTCCCTGAGTGAGTCAAAATCATGACACTGGATGAACTATGACTATTCCAGTGGTTCGGAACTATCACTAGAGTGGCTAAAAATATAGAGATGCTTAGGCTCCAATTCAGACCTGACTAATGGATAACAATCTCTGGGAATGGAGCCCAAGGACCTCTATGTTCCCCACCTCCATATGCTTCTTAGGCAAGAACCATGTCCTCTAGAGTGACCAGCACAGACACAAGGCACAACCAACATCTGCTAAAGATTGCTGTGGAAACACAAAACAGCAAATTTAAACATCCCTCAACTGCAGAGTTGTGTAGTGTTAGTTTAACAAATTACTTAGATATTTAGGCAATTACGTTAGATAACCACTGTATTATTATTAACCACTTTAATATGAACAATACTAGTTAAGTAAATGTAGCTAGGTAAATTAGGGGCTTTAAGCACTTCTCTATCATTACTATATGTTAAAGAACATTCCTGATCTTTTCTTAAAAGTTCAAAAGGTAAGCTAAGTAACCACAGAGTTTTAATAAAACAAGAACAAATTAGACAAACTATAACAAGAGTTACAGAAAGCCAGAAAACCAAGAGCTTTCTAAAAGAAAAAGTGTTAACTTACTTGATTGAAGACTAGAACTAACCCACAGATATCTACAAATAACAGTATTAATCTGTTGTTGCCCAGAAAAAGTAATCAAATTCCCCCAGGAAAGATTAAATTAACTTGGCATCCTTTTTACATTCAATCTTTTTCTCCTGCACATTTATTTTCAAATCCACTAACATAACTGATTCAAAAGCAGCACTGGGAAGAAGGGGATTTAAATTTCCTAGAATTAACAGTAAGCTCCCTGATGTGAATTAAGTAAAACAATGGTTTTTAAACTTACTTAAAACTTACTGTCAAAAAAAAAACCAAACAAATAAAAAACTTACTGTCGTATTAAACCAACATTAGTTTTAATTGAAAAACTTAAAGGCTCTATGAATATAAACAGGATTTATAAATCAATAAAAGATAAACATCCCAAAAGGGGGTAAAGTGAGCAAAAGCAAAGGGCAATTTATGAAAGAAATACCAGTGCCCAATAAACACATTAAAAGTTCAACCTCATCAGTTTAAAAATAATAAAAAAGCAAATTTAAAAAATGATGGGCTTCCCTGGTGGCGCAGTGGTTGAGAGTCTGGACGCCCGCCGATGCAGGGGACACGGGTTCGCGCCCAGGTCCGGTAAGATCCCACATGCCGCGGAGCGGCTGGGCTCGTGAGCCATGGCCGCTGAGCCTGCGCTCCGCACCCCTGAGGCCACAACAGTGAAAGGCCCGCGTACCACCAAAAAAAAAAAAAAAAAAAAAAAAAAAGATAACCTTTCTGAAAGCAATGTGGTAATATGTATCAAATGGTTGAAAACAAGCAAATTCTTTGACTCAGCAATTCAATTTATCCTAAGAAAATAAAACATTCAAAGATAATCTATAAGCATATTCCCAATGAGGTTTATAAAAAATGGAAACTGGACAATAAAAAGGAAGACCAATAATAACAGACTGATTAAATAAATTAGTTTAGATATGTAATTGTGTAAGCACTTGAAAAATAATTACTTATTGGCAGGAGAAAATTGACACTCCTGTTTTTGTAACCTGCTTTTTTCTACTGAAAACATATAGAGAACACAAAGTTTGACTGTTATTATTTAAAAATATATGTACAGTGTATCCACAGGTCTGGAACAATTACTACAATTCAAATTCTGGTGTGTCTCTCCCAGTGGCAGGCAAAATAATTCTTTTGTCTTTTTTGTCTCCTTACTGCATCAGTTTTTTCTTACAATGTAATGTGTTACCTGTGTAACTTTTTTTTTAAGTTTAAATCTATTAACATAAATAACCTATAACATAACCAAAACCCAGTTTAGTGTACCACTTGCCTAGTGTATACCATTTGGAGAAAAAACGGTCTGGGATAAATCCTATCCTTTGATTTACTGATGTTTCTAAATATGAACTTTTAACAAAGGAAAGATACTTATTTCAGCAATCCCACTTAAGAGCATGCTTAACATGAAGTAAACTAGGAAAAAAAGAGCTGTATCAAAAATCCAGCATGAAAACATGATTAAAGTACGACACCTAAAAAAATCCCTAGTATTTTGTAGGTCTCCTTAGTTCAGTTCATCCGCTTTTATTCCTTTTCCCCTAAACTAACAAAGAAAAAATGATGTCACATGCATTAGCTACATCTCTGTTCCAGAAGCGACATAAAGAACTTGGAAGGTTTGGCCTCAGGGATTAAGGACACACCTAAGAACTGAAAAAGCTGGATGAGATTTACCTACATGAAAACAGACTCTAAGTTAAAAAGTTAAATAATAAATATCCATGAATTGTTAAAGCTAATTAAAATGCCAACAAGCTAGATACAAAGTTTAAACACATCAGATTTTATATAGATTTACTATATACTTTATATCGTAAATAAATGAAAAGAGAATTCAGGGTTTCACTGTAAATTCAGTTTCCTCAAAAAAAGAAAATTTCTCAATTTAGCGACCTAAGAACTCAACTATCATATTTTTAGGATCAGAAAGAGCAGTAAAACTTACCTTTCTTCTACAACCCTTCAATTTCCTCCTCAAGCTACATCATCTATAGAAAATTTGAGATTTCCACTCTTTAGTAATAGCACTAGATTGGTTTTTTTACTATTATTCAAAACACTCTTCAAATAGGCCTAAATAGATGGTTCCACTTCCAAAAGAAAGTGTCGCTTACTAAACAGTACTGTAAAAATCTATTAATCATGCAAACTCAACAAGCAGCCAGTGACATACTGCTAATTTGCCAGTGAATATTGGCCAACCAATTTTAAGGGGGAAAAAAATGACATACCTGAAGGCAATAGTAACCTGCTGCTCACATATACAGTTTCATTCCATGTAGCTAGTGTTTTCTAAGAGTTGCACTGAATCAAGACTCCATTTTTATTCTTCAGTCATACCCCTGACCCCTCACCATAATTGTTTTCTCCAAATAAATGTAAACTTTTGATTTCCTAAAGCTCGAAAACGCAAAATCTGACCCACGAGAAAGTTAAATGAGATGTGGTTAACAATTTAAACCGAGCCCAACTTACTGACCACGAAACACAAATTATCAGAGAAAAGAAGTCCAGAAGCAGAAAGTCTCCACTTGCTAACTCACAGCAGAGTCCTGTCCAATATTACACAATAACACTGCGTTTTGCTGTGGTTTTAGCTGCAAGGCTGGGTGTGCAAGCTGCAGCAACTATTCCAACAGCTTCAAGTATGCTACAACTGAAAAAAGTAGTAGTCAGGACCCAAAAGAACAGCAAAGACTTAAAAAGACGCAAGCAGAAGCCTCACCATCAGAAAAGAAGACCCATCAGCACCTCTTCCGAGAAATAGTTCCCTTCCCCCACCTTTAAGTAGGCACTTAAGACTGCCAAGCAGATCCATTTCTTTATTAATTGGTGCCCACTTGGGGCAACCGTACACCAAGCAGCTCTTAGGTCTATTCTAACCCCTTCCAAAAGTTCTCAACTGAGGCTGAAGGCCGAGGAAACGGTCTTAAGGGCCCAGTTCTTCCAGCTCTCCTCCACCCCACCTACGCCCCGCCCCTATAGGCGCTCCTAGGGCCAGAGGAAGGACACCCGGCCCAGACACGGGCAGCAATTGCCCGTAAGAGAAGTCTTCGGCGGCCGGAGGCCTCCGCCATAGCAGGACCTGGAAAGCACCGCCCCCAGCGCACCTCCCCACACCCGGCGAATGTCTGCTCTATCCCCAGCAGAGACAGCGGAGGAGACAGGGCCGGGAGGCACCGGGCTGGGCTGCGCACCAGGCCCAGGCCTGCCCCTCGGGGCCGCGCGGACCACCCGAATCTGCTCCCGGGTCCGTCCCGGTCCAGCCCGCGCCGGGGCCACCCTCACCTGGATGACCTCGTTGACCTCCCGGATACATTCCACCATGTGTTGCAGAATCTGCTCGGCCGTGAGCACCTCGTAGCGGTAATCCTCCTCCTGCTCGTGCCCCGGCCCGCCGCCGCCGCCGCCACCACCGCCACCACCGCCGGGCCCCAGAGCGCTACCGCCGCCGCCGCCCGTCTCCCCGCACAGCAGTCCGTCCCGCTCCCCGCCGACGCCCAGCCCGGGCTCCACCAGCTCCACCTCGCCCAGATCCAGGTTATCATCGTCTGGCTCGTCGTCGTCCTCGTCCTCCTCCTCCTCGGCGCCGCTGTCCTCCTCACTGCACTCTTCGTCCTCGTCGAACTCGTAGTTGTAGCCCTCGTCCGAGTCCATGGCGCGACGCGCGGGGGCCCGGCGGACGCTGGCCCCTGAGGCGGGGAGAGGGCGGGGACGCCGAGGCCCCGGCTCTCGCTCCGGCTCCGGCTGATGTCCGGACGCAGGCCTGGCTCCGGCCCGGCGGGCCGCGGCTCCTCCCCGGGCGCGGCGGTTGGCGGTTGGCGGCTGGCGGCGGCGGGGAGGGCGCGGAGGAGGGAGGGAGGGAGCGAGGGGGCCGCTTGCCGCCCGCCTCAGTCAGACGCGGCTCCGCTCTGGCCTCCGAAGGAAAACAGTCCCCAGCTCTACCTCCACGGCCGCTGCTACTGCTACTGAGCCAACAAAGGGGCGTGCGTCACCGCGTCGCGCTGCGTCGTCGCGTCACTGCTCTTGACGTAATCGCGCCCCGCCCCGCCGCCCCTGCGTGGAGTGCGGGGAGACCCCACGGCCCGGGCTGGCCCAGGGACCGCGGCGCGCTGCGGCGCGGCGGGAATCGCCGGCTGGGTTCCGGTTGCGGTCGCTCTTTGGGCCGACACCAGCGGACGGTGTACTGGAGGAGGCTGTGGCCTCCTGGTCACCGAGGGGTATGGTGGGGGGATGGGGGGCACCCGGACCACCCAGGTGGTGGTTTTTGCCGCAGGCCATGGGGATCCAGCCCCTCGCGCAATCCGTGGGGGAAGGTTGCCTTCCCACCGGGCCAGAGAGACCCTTCCCGCCCGCCCTGGAGTAATTTCAGGAAGACCTCTGCTGTTCAGCTAATATTCCTGTTGCCTGGGCTACTCAGTGAATTCTGTTTTATGCAAATCTTCTAAACTATGTTGCAGGTGAACCTCGTTTTAAGTAATTCATTTGATTCTGTACAGACGTGCTGTGATTTTTAAGTCGCCTATAGTGACGTCATTTAAAAGAAGCGTTTCCTGAACTCAGTTTATCAAGCACCTATTCAAGGCCCTAAACAATGTTACAGTCGTGGCTTGCCTTAAATGAGCACCGTGTTAAGGGGTTTACATATATATTTCTCATCTTCACGGAGCCACAGTACCCATTTTATACCTGAGACTCAAAAGGGAAAGAGACTTGACCAAGACCACAGAACACTTGCTCTATTTTAGCGCCTAGGTGACCTTAAATATCAATCATAAAAATACTTTATAATGCATAATATGTATTATATACTGCATTGTATATAAAATGCATTGTAAGACAACACAATACCGACAATAATAGAAATATCTACAGAGACCAAATAAAGCAGAGATAGTGCTTGTCTCTTATCTGGAAATGTGCTGTGTGAGCTGAGTGTTGATGGATGGCTAGGAGTTTTAACAGAGCAGGTAGGGAAGATGGTCTAGCCTGAGAAAAGAATAAATAGCACAGTAGATGTAAAGTAGTTTAGTTTGGGTAGCTTAAAGTGCAAGCAGGGTAAATGGCAAAATATTAAGCAAGTTAGTGACCAGGACAGAGTATTTTATGACATTCTAACAGTAGGCTTAAATCTTTGTAAGTGGGACAGAAGAACCAGAGAAATGTTCTGAAGGAAGAAGAGGCATGAGAAAACTCCCTCTTGGGATAACTTGAAGGACTGGCCAGACTGGAAATCTTTTAAAGTCTGAATACCTAACTTACTTATAAACCTTACCATTCAACCTACAGGTTCCTTTTGGAAACTGATTCTGAAAAGTGAAAAATTCCTTTATAATGTGCATAAGCCTCTACTAATTTGTCCATTTTGTAAATGTTTTAATAATCAGATTTCCTAAAACAATCTTAGGATTTGCAAATTAAAGCTTTTAACATCAATGCTGGTAGGTCTTGGTCCTTTGATTCTATTTAGTGATTCTAGGTTGTTGCCACACCTGGGACAAGTTAAGGACACTAGTAACCCTTCTCATCCCCACTATTATATACCTACAGAAAAAATCAGCAATGTTTGTCAATACCCTAAACTCCTTTGCCCCATCTTTCTTTTCATCTACCCCTATCTTGAGTGAACCTTACCATTCACATCCTGCCCTTTGGTACTGGAGCAGCTGACCACTATTGGAGAAATTTTCATAATCACATGCATTCTGTTATTAAATTCCAATCACCTACCACACCTGAACCCTCAACACCACCCAGAAATCCTGTTAAATTTTTCTAAATTGTTCTCCCACTCTAGGCAACTCTTTGAAACCTTTGCCAGTTTTTTCAAATCCCCAATCCTACCCTTCCAAATCCTCTCAAAGTACGTGACTTTACATCACAGAGACATTTGACATCATAAGGACCAATGTGACTGAAGCATACTGAGCAAAAAGAGAGTGTTAGGGGATAAAGTCAGAGAGGGCAGATCAAGGCAAAGAGCCAGTAGGACCTTGTAGGGCATCTTAAAAAGTTTACATTATTACAATGGGAAGCATTAAAGGATTTTAAGGAGAAGAATGCAACCATATGATCTGTGGGTTTTTTTATTTTTTTAATAACTATGGGTGCTTTGTGGAGAATGAACTATGAAAGCAGAGACCAATTATGAGGCTGTCTCAGTAGTCCAGGTGAATAATGATAATGGCTTGGGCCAGGGTTGTGACAGTGGGGATGATGAGAAGTGGTCAGTTTCATGTATAATTTGAAAGTAAAGCCAACAGATTTGCTGATGGCTTGCCTGTGGGGTTGATGGAGGAATCAAGGATGCCTCTTAAATTGGGGGCTTGAGCAACTGGGTAGATGGTGGTGCTGTTTACTGAAATATGTTAAATTTGATATGCTTGTTAGACATCGAGGTAGAGATGTTGAGAGGGCAGTTCCATATGCTAATATATAAGACTGAAGGTCAAGAGAAGTTAGGGCTAGATATAGAATTTCTCCAGTGTTTATGTCAACCATGTTGAGAAGCAGCATAGGCTAAAATTTAAAAGCTTAGGCTCTGGAGGAAACAGAGCAGAATTTACCTCTGCTCCTCCAGTTGTTATCTATAACTTTGAACAAATTACTGAACTTCACTTTGGAGGATTATAATTCCTATTCTCATAGGATTATTTGTGAGGAGCAAATGGAATAATATATTTACAGCACTTGACACAGTGCCTGGTGCATAGTTATATGTTCACAAAATTAAAACTTTTAAAAAGTGTCATAAGTCACCTTGCGTCTTGCAGGAAAAGAACAATAGCCAATTGGATTTATAACCTTTTAATTGATTTTATTTTGATTATACATGTATGTACATGGCCTGTGTCATCCCTGTTTTCCAGGGAAGAAAATTGTCCTGCTTTTTTCTTAGAAATCTTTTCCATAATCTGATGACTCCTTTTTTGGTCATTATCATAGTGCTTCTGAATTTTGGCGTCTGCTATTCATGGGTAAACCATCATAATGAAATTTTCAGCAACACTCATTCCATTGATATTTTTTTAAAATATCTTAGGGCTTCCCTGGTGGTGCAGTGGTTGAGAGTCCGCCTGCCGGTGCAGGAGACACGGGTTCATGCCCCGGTCCGCGAGGATCCCACATGCCGCGGAGCAGCTGGGCCCGTGGGCCATGGCCCCTGGGCCTGCGTGTCCGGAGCCTGTGCTCCACGGCGGGAGAGGCCGCAACAGTGAGAGGCCCGCGTACCGCAAAAAAAAAAAAAAAAAAAAATTAGAATCAGGTTAGTTTATAGTGCTATTAAAGAAAACCAGTATAACAACTCCTCTCTGGCCCCAAATTGGCTAAGGGATGACCCACATTCAATGTTTTTTTAAGTGACTTGATCTTAAATGTACTACCTGTGTTACTGCCTTCTCAGCTATGGTGATTACTGGATTGAAGTACAATAGTCTGTAAACAACAACAGGACAAGTTCCTTGAAAAAGAACAGGCAAGTTAATATTTCCTTGGTGCCAAAAGAATAATTGTTTAGTAATTAGGTACTCCCATTTTCCCCATGTCCTAATAAGGTCAAAAATATTAGTACATATTTATTAAATATCTACTCATGGAGCAAAACTCCATAAATATTTCAATGCTCACCAAATAGTTATGAACTAAATTCCAACAGGAAAAATGTGCAAGTGCTTTTCAGATAAATAGAAATTAAAATAGCACTGGAATTTTTCTAAGGACAGATAATAGTGCTGTAAGCTATGAAAAAACCTCTAGTAATGGCAGGGCACTAGGGTGACCAACTGTCCCAGTTGGCACAAAACGGGGGTTTCCTGGGATGTGGAATTTTCAGTGCTAAAACTGGGAAATCTCAGACAAACTGGGATGTGGTCACCTCGCCAAAAATTCGTGTATGATTTAATTAAAACACCATTTCCAAACCCAAATGGAAATTGCTTTTTGTCATTTTGCTTATAAAGTTTTTTTAATGTAGCATTTTTGGGGTTTTTTTTTTTTAATGCTTTAGTTGTTCCTGTGTTTTACCAGGTAGGAGGTAAGAAAATGAAATTTTAATTTTAATATAAATTTAATTTACAATTAAATTTTAGCAAATGTGCAAAGAGATTGTAATAAGCTAATTGAATACTTTGCATTTCTTTAAAAACATCTGTGTACTTCATATTTTGTTACAAATAACAATCAAGTGTTATACCATTGTTGAGAGGTAGATCTTATACCAGTTCTATGTGGTAAATAATAATAAGGCTTAGAGAAACTGAGGTTATATGCCTCATTAGAAGTCTGGTAGAAATAGTAATACAGTAACTAAAAATAGAACCTGAGAATCCTGACTGCAGCCCCCTGTCTAAAATACACTCTCTACCTTATCTTTCTTCTAGAATACAGAATTATAGACTTTATTATTGAACCAGAGATTTTAAACAAGTAATTATCTACAATGTGTGGTAAGATAATGCTGGATCTAGAAGTAGAGTACATACACGCCCTCATACAATTAGACAAATGTACAAAACCATAGTGTCTGTGTTCCCCATAATTGCAAGGCATATTTATTTGGCCTAATAGTGTGCTTATATTACAGCAAAAAAATAGCAAATGATCACCCACCCCACCAAGAAGTGAGCATATGTTTGTCCTAATGACAACCATTTAAAGAAAGAAGGTTATTTTGTTTGTTTCTTTGTTTTTTCTCTTTTTGGCCGCACCGTGAGGCATGCTGCACTTCCATGAGCAGGGATGGAACTCGTGCCCCCTGCAGTGGAAGCGCAGAGTCTTAACCATTGGACCACCAGGGAAGTCCAAAAAAGTACTTTTATAACAAAGTTTGCAAGAGAAATGCTTCTCTGGTTTCCCGTATCTCTATTGTGTTGCCCTGTGGATGTATGTGAATGAATGGATGAATGAATGGGCAAAAAGTGAACAAATATATTATTGAGTGTCTACTATATGCTAGAATAGGTGCATGCACTTTTTAAATATACTCCTTATGATCTCATGAAATTGGGATTTTTTTTTAACTGAAGTATAGTTGATTTACAATGTTATGCCAATCTCTGCTCTGCAGGAAAGTGACTCAATTTTACACATATATACATTATTTTTTTAATATTCTTTTCCATCATGGTTTATCCCAGGAGATTGCATATAGTTCCCTGTACTATACAGTAGGACCTTGTTGTTTGCCCATTCTAAATGTAATAGTTTGCATCTTGAAGTTGGGATTCTTTTTTTCTTTTTTTTGAATTTTTGAATTTTATTTTATTTATTTTTTTATACAGCAGGTTCTTATTAGTTATCTACTTGATACATATTAGTGTATATTTGTCAATCCCAATCTCCCAATTCATCACACCACCACTCCAACCCCCTGCCGTTTTCCCCCCTTGGTGTCCATACGTTTCTTCTCTACATCTGTGTCTCAATTTCTGCCCTGCAAACCGGTTCATCTGTACCACTTTTCTAGGTTCCACATATACGCATTAATATACGATATTTGTTTTTCTCTTTCTGACTTACTTCACTCTCTATGACAGTCTCTAGATCCATCCACGAGTCTACAAATGACCCAATTTCATTCCTTTTTATTGCTGAGTAATATTCCATTGTATATATGTACCACATTATCTTTATCCATTCGTCTGTCGATGGGCATTTAGGTTGCTTCCATGTCCTGGCTATTGTATATAGAGCTGCATTGAACAT
>NC_041224.1:64167949-64168193 GCF_002837175.3 Physeter macrocephalus | reverse complement strand
TCCAAGAACATGGTATATCTCTCCATCTGTTTGTGTCATCTTTGATTTCTTTCATCAGTGTCTTATAGTTTTCTGAGTACAGGTCTTTTACCTCCTTAGGTAGGTTTATCCCTAGGTATTTTATTCTTTTTGTTGCAATGGGATTGTTGAATGGGATTGTTTCCTTAATTTTTCTTTCTGATCTTTCGTTGTTAGTGTATAGGAATGCAAGAGATTTCTGTGCATTAATTTTGTATCCTACAAC
>NC_041224.1:64166444-64167936 GCF_002837175.3 Physeter macrocephalus | reverse complement strand
TTTTCTGGTGGCATCTTTAGGATTCTCTATGTATAGTATCTTGTCATCTGCAAATAGTGACAGTTTTACTTCTTCTTTTCCAATTAGTATTCCCTTTATTTCTTTTTCTTCTCTGGTTACCATGGCTAGAACTTCCAAAACTATGTTGAATAATAGTGGCGAGAGTGGACATCCTTGTCTTGTTCCTGATCTTAGAGGAAATGCTTTCAGTTTTTCACCATTGAGAATGATGTTTGCTGTGGGTTTGTCGTATATGGCCTTCATTATGTTGAGGTAGGTTCCCTCTATGCCCACTTTCTGGAGAGTTTTTATCATAAACGGGTGTTGAATTTTGTCAAAAGCTTTTTCTGCATCTATTGAGATGATCATATGGTTTTTATTCTTCAGTTTGTTAATATGATGTATCACATTGATTGATTTGCGTATATTGAAGAATCCTTGCATCCCCGGGATAAATCCCACTTGATCATAGTGTATGGTCCTTTTAATGTGTTGTTGGATTCTGTTTGCTAGTATTTTGTTGAGGATTTTTACATCTATATTCATCAGTGATATGGTCTGTAATTTTCTTTTTTTGTGGTATCTTTGTCTGATTTTGGTATCAGGGTGATGACGGCCTCAAAGAATTAGTTTGGGAGTGTTCCTTCCTCTGCAATTTTTTGGAAGACTTTGAGAAAGATGGTGTTAGCTCTTCTCTAAATGTTTGATAGAATTCACCTGTGAGGCCATCTGGCCCTGGACTTTTGTTGGAAGATTTTTAATCACAGTTTCAATTTCATTACTTGTGATTGGTCTGTTCATATTTTCTGTTTCTTCCTGGTTCGGTCTTGGAAGGTAATTCCTTTCTAAGAATTTGTCTGTTTCTTCCAGGTGTCCATTTTATTGGCATAGAGTTGCTTGTAGTAGTCTCTTATGATGCTTTGTATTTCTGCAGTGTCCGTTGTTTAGAAGTTGGGATGCTTAATTTTATGGGTGAGGAAAAAGACGAAAAGTAATTTGCCAAAATTCACCACAGGTGACAGAGCTTTGATTCAAGTCCAAGTTTTCAGAGTCCCAAGCCCACTGTTTTTTCCATACAATTCTCAGTAATTGTAATAAGAGCTTATTCCTTTTCTAAAATGTGTTTTTGTATTTGTTATAATGGAATAATTGCTATCAAGCCTACTGTTGTCCAGGTTGGCAGCATAAACATTGACTGTATGCAATGTTTGTTCCTCCTGGAAACAGGTAATAAAAGTAAAATAGTGAATAAACAAGTGTGTTATCTTCAATCCAAGTAGTCCCGCTTTAATCTTGCAGATACAACCTTATTGTTTTTAATGAAAACTTAAAATACATGTCACAATTTTTTTTTTGTCAACCCATGAATAGTTACTTATTAGTACGGGGCTTCCCTGGTGGCGCAGTGGTTGAGAGTCCACCTGCCGATGCAGGGGACACGGGTTTGTGCCCTGGTCCGGGAGGATCCCACATGCCGCGGAGCGGCTGGGCC
>NC_041224.1:64146731-64165971 GCF_002837175.3 Physeter macrocephalus | reverse complement strand
TCCGGAGCCTGTGCTCCACAACGGGAGAGGTCACAACAGTGAGAGGCCCGCATACCGCAAAAAAAAAAAAAAAAAAAAAAAAAAATTACTTATTAGTTATTACCCAGTGCAAAGCACCTTTCTACACATTCTGGAGAGATTTAAATAAGAAGAACCCGGCCATCTAAGAAATCATTATTTAAGGGAAAGAGATTTAAATTTAAAGGAAAGATTAGTTATAAAAATGGTAACTGTGACAAACCAAGAAGAATGGCACAGATGGTACGTGCTAAGGAGTTTACGAGAGACACAAGTCACTAAACTGAGGTGTTCTAAGAAAGCATTATATGCTGGACTTTCTCATACCTCCGTGCTTTTGCATCTGCTATTCCCTCTGCCTGACATCCTTCCCGATCATTCTTTACCCCCAATTAATACATACACTTCAAGACTACTGTTTTCTAAGCAATTCCAAACTCATCACTTGATGCCTAGAACATGAGTTGTCTATGTATCTCCCATTACCAACACACTTCCAAGCTTTTGAAAATGTTGGAATGAATTAATATAAACCTAAAGCTATATGCCAATAGACATTGTCTTCTTACCTCAGTGTGTTGATTGAATCTTGCTGACATTATATCAACATTAGTGTTCTTACCTGTTAATTCTTCTAGGTCACCATGAAAACTTGAAGGTTGTGTGGAAGAGGAGGAGGGGACCTGATGTGCATGTTCTCCACCACACCCCTTATCTAGGGTTTCTCTAGGGCAAATGCCCAGCTCACCTCTCACATCCTCAGTGGTCCCCCAGCTTTGAATAGTTCATGGCAAGAGAGGATTGATGTTGGAATTCAACACATTGGACACAACTGATACAAATGCAGCCTGTTTATGAATGACTGAAAGACTGTAGCAAGGAACAAAATGGAAAAGCCTTAAGGGCCTGAAGATTGCAGTAACCAAGGGAACACAGACACAGCAGCATCTGACAGGTCCACCTAGCCCCAAAGCATTCAGAAATGAAAACGTTTTTCTTTTTTCTTTTTCTTCTTTTTTTGTTTCTCTCTTATTTTTTTTTTCCATTTGTTTTGTTTGAGACAACACCACGATTTAAAAAGCATAGTCGGACTTCCCTGGTGGCGCAGTGGTTGAGAGTCCGCCTGCCGATGCAGGGGACGCGGGTTCGTGCCCCGGTCCGGGAAGATCCCACATGCCGCGGAGAGGCTGGGCCCGTGAGCCATGGCCGCTGAGCCTGCGTGTCCGGAGCTTGTGCTTCGCAACGGGAGACGCCACAGCAGTGAGAGGCCCGCATACCGCAAAAAAAAAAAAAAAAAAAAAAAAAAAAGAACTGAACGCTTTGGTTCAAAAGCTGAGGAGGAGTTAAATCCTGCCAACAATCACCTGAGCTAAGCTTGGAAGTGAATCTTTCAGCAGTGAAGCATTCAGGTGAGATTGCAGCCCTGTTTCAAGGCCAACACCTTGTTTAATCCTTGTAAGAGATCCTGAGACTAAGGACCCAGCTAAGCCACACCCAGATTTTGACCCACAGATACTCTGAGATAATAAATGTTTGTTGTTGTTGTTGTTTTAAATTGAACTTTCCTTCATTCCAACGAAAATATCTACTTTTCCATGATCAGCTGTTCAGTAGGTGCCAGAATAATTGGTTAGCCTACCTACTATACACTACTTTAGAGCTTAGCACTTTTTCATAGCATTCATCAAACTTGTATAATATCTTTCTTCTCTCTGAGTTCGTAAATTACATAGTTGGTCAGAGACTATTCTTGTCATGTTTATTACTATAAACTACATATATAACAAAGTTTTCAATACTTAGAAGGCATACAACAAATAGGTAAAGATCTAACTTGTTTCCTCATTCATTCTAATCTTTCAAATTAGATCTTTACCCTATATCATATATCAAAATAAAATCCAGATAAATATTTAAGTATAAGGAAAGAAAACATTATTAGTAGAAGAAATATTGGTGAATATTTAATCACCTGAGAGTGAGAAAAGCCTTACAAGGGTAGTACCAACAACAATATCTATAAAGCAAAAGATTAATAGTTTTGACTACATAATTTGAAGCTTCCTTCTGTAAAAGCAACATCATAAATAAAAGACAAACTGGGAAAAATATTTGACATACATGACAGAGAGTTATTTATCTTTTTAAAAATTTATTTATTTATTTATTATTATTTTTTTAGGCTGCACCGGGTCTTAGTTGCGGCACGCGGGATCTTTAGTTGAGGCATGTGGACTCTTAGTTGCGGCATGCATGCGGGATCTAGCTTCCCAACCAGGGATTGAACCCAGGCCCCCTGCATTGGGAGCACGGAGTCTTACCCACTGGACCAGAGGTCCACAACCTTTTTGGCACCAGGGACTGGTTTTGTGGAAGACAATTTTTCCACGAATAGGGGCGGGGGATGAGGGGGATGGTTCAGGCGGTAATGCAAGCTATGGGGAGCGATGGGGAGCAGCAGATGAAGCTTTGCTCACTCTCCCGCTGCTCCCTCCTGCTGTGCAGCCTGGTTCCCAAGAGGCAACAGACCGGTAGGTCCACGGCCCGGGGGTTGGGGACCCCTGCACTGTACCACCAGGGAAGTCCCAGTGTTACTTATCTTTAATGTATACAAATCTCACATGAATTAATAAGAAACATTCATATATACACATACTAGTGTGTTTGAGGGATGGACAAAGACATAAGCTGAAATACAAATATCCAATAAATGACCCCAAAAGGTTAACTTTATTAGTAATTGATATGGAAATTAATACCAATATTTCATTTTCACCTGTCAGAATGGTAAAGATTTTATAAAATGCTAATACTGATTTGATGGGAGAGAAACAGGGATAGAATGACACTTTGTAGGATTACAGCTTTTCTAGAGGGCAATTTATAAGTATGAAAAATCTTAAAATGAGCATATAATTCTTCTAGAAACTTAACCTAAGGAAATTTGTACCTGAATCTGGCTGCAAAATGTTCAAGGAATGATTGGTTAAACAAATTATAATATAATACAAAAATTGAAAACTATGCTACCATTTAAAACTATATGATAGGGACTTCCCTGGTGGCACAGTGGTTAAGAATCAGCCTGCCAATGCAGGGGACACAGGTTCGAGCCCTGGTCCGGGAAGATCCCACATGCCGCGGAGCAACTAAGCCCGTGCACCACAACTACTGAGCCTGCGCTCTAGAGCCCACGAGCCACAACTACTGAGACCGCGTGCCACAACTACTGAAGCCCACGTGCCTACAGCCCATGCTCCACAACAAGAGAAGCTACCACAACTAAGCCCGTGCACCAAAACGACACTCGCTGCAACTAGAGAAAAGCCCGCGCACAGCAACGAAGACCCAACGCAGCCAAATAAATAAATAAATTTATTTTAAAAAAAACAAAAACAAAACGAAAAAAACTATATGATAGAAAGCTATGAATGGATCTGGAAAGATGGTCATACTGTGCGGTTAAACAGGGAAGAAAAGGCAGCTGCAAAGCAGTGTTAAAGGATGGTCCTAGGTTGTGTAGGTGCATTTATATGAGCGAGTTAAGGGAATTTCTAAAACTTAAGTTTTCATTTACTAATCATAAGATCCATCCTTTTTTTTTTTTTTTTTTTTTTTTTTTTTTTTTTTGCGGTACGCGGGCCTCTCACTGCTGTGCCCTCTCTCGTTGCGGAGCACAGGCTCCAGACGCGCAGGTTCAGCAGCCATGGCTCACGGGCCCAGCCTCTCCGCGGCATGTGGGATCTTCCCGGACCGGGGCACGAACCCGCGTCCCCTGCATCGGCAGGCGGACTCTCAACCACTGCGCCACCAGGGAAGCCCAGGTCCACCCATTTTAAATGTACAATCAAAGGATTTTAAATACATTTACAGAGTTGTGCAACCATCTCATTTCAGTTAGAATTTTCTTTTCTTATTTACCTATATTTTCTAATACTTCTACAATAGGTATGCTTAACTGGTATTTTTTTTAATTTAATTTCCCCTTTACTACTAACTTCTCCAAAAAAGGAAGATGCAAAATGCCAAAATAACTATAATGGTAGTTAAAAGGTTTTCCAAAGAACGAAAAAAGTCGCAAGCAAATACACTTTAATTCTTATAGGATTGAAGACTCACAGAGATTGAAGGACCTGCTCTCAGTTTGTGTAAGTAAGCCTAGTTGCAAAAGGGCTTTACTCTTTTATCCCTGCCTGCTCTCCCTCTCTCTCACCCCCACCCCCCGACCTTGGTGATACTCTTAACATATTTCAGCTTAAAGGAATAAGAAGTTTTAGTTTTGGACTTGTTAAAATTCCTAATTCAACCTTAATTCTTAAAAGGAAATGGAATTAGGGTGATAAATATAAGGAAAAACGAATTCAAGAAATAAATAGGAACATGGAATCAGAAAAAAATGATAACGGAATGGATTGCTCTTTCAGAGATCACCATGTAATAACTGTTACAGCTGTGGAAACTATATGGTATATACCAAATAAACACTGATTTCCTGGGCAAAACTGCAATCATTTTCCGTGTTTAAATATGTTATGCCATCACTGAGAAATCAGATCTAAAAATGCCAGATAAATAGGGATGAGATGTGAAATTTTCTAAAGTTTTATTCATTTTGCTTTACAGAAATAGAACATATACCTGTATTTCATTGTTATTATGTAAGCCAGTGCTGGAATAAATATGAAAATATGGGAGAGGAGGGTGAAATTCCAAAGCCCATCATGTCAGAAAAAAAGTCTGAAAATACATTTTTCACACCATAGGGCCACAGAATATTATGAAATGAGATACTAGTTATCTCTACTTCAATCTCTTTACTTTATGAATAAGAAAATTAGAAAGATTGTGATTTGCCCATGGTGATACTTCTAACTAGTTAGTGACAAGAAAAAGAAAAACTTAAGACTCTCACCTTTTTCTTCTTAATCTACTGCTTTTTACCTTTAATCTTTGCTTTTATGGGAGGCAATATAGTAGAAGCTCTGGAGTCAAAGTGTTTGTTTAAAATTGTTTCAAATTCTGGGTTGCCACCTAACTAGCTCTGCTTTTTTTAAAAAAAAAAAAATTATTTATTTATTTAGGCTGCGCCAGGTCTTAGTTGCGGCAGGTGGGCTCTCTAGTTGCGGCATGGGGGCTTCTTTGTTGAGGTATGCGTGCGAGATCTAGCTCCCTGACCAGGGATCGATCCTGGGCCCCCTGCATTGGGAGCGCGGAGTCTTACCTACTGGATCACTGGGGAAGTCCCATTGCTATGTGATTTTACGTAAGTCAATTAATCTTTCTGGGTCTCATCTGTAAAATGGAGGCACTGGTAGAATTTACTTCTTGAAGTGTGGAAAGATTGAGATATTATATGTAAACTGCTTATTACATTGCCTGACACATAGTAAGTATTTAATAAACATTAGCTATTTATTATTCAGTGTAAATAGAGTTTTAAAATGAAAACATGCTAGTCAGGCGTGTGACTGAAGAATTGTAGAAGGAGGAGTCAAAGAATTTGACTGTGAATTTATCTGTGGAGCCTGGGAAGAGAGAAGAGGGCATGGGCTGGAGAGGGAAACAAGCTAGGTATGAGTGAGTTAGAGCAAGATAACCAGAAGGAAATGGGATCATAGGAGAATTTTAAATAAATGATGGACCCAAATCTCTGTAGAGATCTGGGCTACGGTGGAATTGTGAGCCTTACAGTCTTAGGAGGAATAGGCTTCAAAGACCATGTTCCCTGAGCCAAGGCAAGACAGCCACCTTTACATACTTATCTGCCCAGGGCAACTGAAGAAAAGAGCTGAAATCAGAAGAAGTGTGCCTAGAAATAACAAGGGATTAAGAAGTTGTATCAGGCTTCTTTGAGGAAAACTAGGCAAAAGAGAGACTGACAGGTGCTGGGAAGGAATGGAGCCAGGACATTGAGCAGTAAGTGTATGGAACTGCGAAACGCTCTCAGACAAATCTTCCTATAACAATTAGTTATTTTAAAAACCTCATTTTATACTCTTAAAAAGCTGGCCTAAGTATGGTGTGATCTGTAACATCCTACCAAACAGTTAAAGGCCAGAAAGTTTGGTCCTGGAGTCAGAGCCAAAACAATTTCAGGTGGTAGTTGCAGGCATCCTTGTTTACCATTGGTAAACAAAGAGGCTTTTCTCCAAGTATTTATGGCATTTTGTCACCACTTTTTCCAGAGAGATTTGTTCAACGTTACCATAACAATAATAGCACTCTAAGAGTTCTGTGGACCTCATCTAGGTAGAACCTTTCTTCTACAATGGGGTTATGCATAATCTTCATATGCATAATTTCTCTTAAACAGCAGAGACTATTGGGAATTAGAATATTTACAATATGCTCTTGGTTCCTCAGAATGTCCAGACAAGTAGCATTGACTGGGTGTAGAGCTCATAGGGACGTTAGAAGTCCCTCATTCTTCAGAAAGAGAAACAGAGGTTCAACAGAGTAGACTGACTTGCCCGTTACCAAAACGACCAATAGCAGAGCTGGCACTAGAACTGCAATTACCTAATTTCTAGTGCAATGGCCTTTCCACTGTGACAGATTATTAACTTGTAAATTTAAGCTAGTCTTTAAAAAAAAATCTGACCCAGGGATTCCTAAATACTTGCCCGGGAACTCGTGATAGATTGGCTATAAAAAATTATAAGTAGTGCTTCTTAGAGATGCATATCTTGGGCTCCATTTCCAGAGATTCTGATTCAGTATGGTCAGGTTATGGAATCTCTATTGGTTAAAAACTACCCAGTTAATTCTCTTGATCATCCATGCCTAACAAGTATTCTCTGGTCCAGACTTTGATCAGATGCACCAATTCCATCAATAACATTCATACAGCTTCTGCTTGAATACCTCCAGTATAAAGTCTATTGTATAAACAAGTCCTTGATAGTATGATACCTAAGCAGAGGAGAATGAAGATGGGTGTTAACTTCTCTTTTAAACTTCAGAAAACTCAACTCAGGTTTATGCAGAGAAACAGGAATTCTCCATATATGAACAATCAATTGGGCATAGATATCAGTTCACATAATTTGGGGCTATATTAATAGAAACAGGGAAAGAGGCAGAAGATCTGCTGAGCTCAACAGTAGAACCCAGGATCCTGGGCTTAATGATACTTTTCCCTAAATTAACTCCATGTCCAGAATCAGTTGAGGTCTTACCTCTTGGCACTTATAATTAAGGTTTTACTATCAAATAAATGAGTGTATACATTATTCTGAGGCTAGCTGTGTAAAGAACAAGTAAAAAAATTATTATAAAAGCTATTATACTATTACAATTAATATAAAAATATAATTATATTATATAAACATAATTTATAATTTCAGAATTCCCCCCTTCTCCTTCCTAAGTAACCTTAATTTTTATTCAACTATCCCCTTCTCCCCCGTGAATTCTATATGTATGTTTGGAGCTGACCTAATCCCTAGTCCTAGGAGCTTTATTTTGACTAAGGCAAATTTAGTAATCCCACCCCCACATCTGTGTTAGCTATTTGCTCCAGAGCCAGGCTTAAGGCAGTGAGCACACAGTATTCTCATGGTGACTCTTCTTGGTCTGGGGGTGAACCAAAACTGATCCCCACAAACTGAAGGGAAAGACTTAGGTTCCATAGTAAGTGAGTAGGTCCTTTCTCTCTCCACGTGTGAGTAAGGATTTGTATTACCACTACCACAGCTGGCAGCCATCATGTGACCAAGAGGGAAGCCACTGGAGGGAAGCCATTTGAGCCACCTAACAGACTGAGGAGGGCAGAGCTGAAAGGGTAGCATAGACATCGGGCCGGCAGGTGGTTGCACCCTACCTGGAGACATTGTAACCGGTGGATTTTCTGTTTTGTGAGATCATAAAATTCCATATTGTTTGAGCCTGAGTGAGTTAGGCCTTATTACATGCGGCTGAAAATACCCTAACTATCCATGCATAAAAAACGTTGTGAGGTTCAGCCTAACAAATACTTTGTTTTAAAATGTGACCAGCTCCCAAGGGGGGAAAGTGGTGGGGTGGGTGGTGGTGGTGGTGTGATGAATTGGGAGATTGGGATGGACATATATACACTAATATGTATAAAATGGATAACTAATAAGAACACAGACCTACTAGAGCATGGACTTGAGGATATGGGGAGGGGGAAGGGTAAGCTGTGACGAAGTGAGAGAGTGGCATGGACATATATACACTACCAAACGTAGGGTGGATAGCTAGTGGGAAGCAGCCACATGGCACAGGGAGATCAGCTAGGTGGTTTGTGACCACCTAGAGGGGTGGGATAGGGAGGGTGGGAGGGAGGGAGATTAAAAAAAAAAGAACGTGCTGTATAAAAAAATAAATAAAATTCAAAAATTCAAAAAATAAATAAATAAAAATTAAAAAATAAATAAAATGTGACCAGCTCTAAACCCTCAAACTAAAGCAAAATTATATTTGATAAACTAATCAATTAGTATATGATCTGGAGTCTCTGGGTCCCTGGCTTTATCACCAAGCCTTCACTTGCATGGCTGTTGTCCTAACTACACAATCTGTAAACTCTTGTTGTGCGGGTGGGCAGGTCTAAGAAAGACTCTCTAACCCCATTCAGGAGCTAGGACATGGTGTTTACATTAATACGCAAGAGTAGGTAATGGATCTGCATAGAAGATTGATTTATTTATTAAGCACATACTATGCAAAGACTGAAAGGTGAGGCCATTGAGATACAAGCGAAACTTGAGAACTGTAATGACAAGAAGCAGGAGGGAAAAATGTTTTGAGAAGGAAAAAATAATCAGCCATGCAAGTGTTGCTGAAAGCTCTCTTGGAATGTAAAATGCATTTGAGTAGGCAAGATTCACACACTATAAAACAAAGTTTCAAATGGCAAATGTCTTGTGAAGTCGAAGTCTGTGGGTCCTAGCGCCTTGCTTCTCAAATGGTGGTCCATGAACCAGTAACAAAAGCATCACCTAGCAGCTGTTAGAATTGCAGAACCTCAGATCACCCAGAATCTACTGAGTCAGAGTTTTATATTTTAATAAGCTGATGAAGCCTGGAATTTTAGGAATTTAACCTAGTGGTATGCAGTATGAGTTGGAGAGAACAGAGTCTGAGATAAGGGGATAGGCTTGATTTTTTTTTACCACTTCTATTTTTCAACCGAAGATTTTACTGTATATATCATTTGTTTTATATATACAATTTATTCTTCATCTTTAAAAATGTATAAATATAATTTATTATATATGTATAATTCTTTTTTACCTTAAAAACTCATTTATATATTTATATCTAATTGCTTTGTGTATATAAATGTTATATATATACTCATATAATTCTACATATATAATAATTTACCATACAATTTTTCTCCACCTTAAAAAATTTTTATCTTGGACAATATTCCCTCTTAATTCACAAACAGCTTCCTTATTCTCTTTAACAGCTCAATGGTATTCCACTGACTGAATAAACAGTTATTTATTCAGTCTCTCTGATAGATATTTGTTTACTGATTCATTTTTACCAATAAAAATATAGTGAATGACTGACTGCATATGAAATCACTTTCCTTATGTGTGAGTATATCTGCAGAATTAAATTCCTAGAAATTGAATAGCTGGGTCAAAAAAAAAAAAGAAGTATATTTTAAACATTTTGATTCTTACTGCAAAATTGCCCTCCACAGAGGTGGTACCAGTTTACATGTGCTATCAAAATTTTTAGCATTTGCCTGACAGATGAAAAATGGTAGTGCAGTGTTAATGAGGTTGAACATCTTTTAATATGTTCAGGAGCTATTTGGGTTTCATTTTCAGTGACCCATTTGTAATTATGTCGATTGTCTTTTTACTTTCTTTTCTTCAAATAATTTTTCTTTTTAATATTTATTTATTTATTTAGGCTGCGCCGGGTCTCAGTTGCGGCATGCGGGATCTTTAGTGGCAGCACGTGGACTTCTTAGTTGCGGCATGCATGTGGAATCTAGTTCCCCGACCAGGGATCAAACCCGGGCCCCCTGCAGTGGGAGCACGGAGTCTTATCCACTGGACCACCAGGGAAGTCCCTCCTTTTACTTTCTTGATGGTACTGTTTGCAACATAAAAGTGGTTAATTTAAATGTAGTCCAATTTATTTTTTCTTATGTCACTGTGCTTTTGGTGTCATATCTAAGAAACCATTGCCTAATTCAAGGTCACAAAGATTTATTCTTATGTGTTCTGAGAGTTTTACAGTTGTACTTCTTATATTTAGGTCTATGATACACTTTGAGGTTTTTTTTTTTTCCATGATATAATATATATGGGTTTATTTCTGGACTCTGGGTCCTATTCTATTGATCTATATGTCTTTTCTTCTGCCAGTACTGTCTCGATTACTGTAACTTTTTAGCAAGATTTGAAATTAGAAACAGTGAGTCCTCCAA
Organism: Physeter macrocephalus; assembly: GCF_002837175.3. Taxonomy (NCBI): domain Eukaryota; kingdom Metazoa; phylum Chordata; class Mammalia; order Artiodactyla; family Physeteridae; genus Physeter; species Physeter macrocephalus. Next base: position 64,155,533 of record NC_041224.1, on the reverse strand, counting down.
TCTTATTCATCTTTTTCAAGTTGATTTTGGCTGTTCTAGGTACCTTATATTTCCATATGAATTTTAGAATCAACTTTACATTTCTGCAGAAAAAGCAAGCCAGTCTTTTGATAGGGATTACAAATCTGTAGGTCAATTTGGCAAAGATTGCCATCTAAACAATATTAAGTCTTTCGATCCACAAACATGGGATGTCCTTGCATTCGTTTAGATGTTCTTTAATTTCTTTAATGATGTTTTGTAGTTTTCAGCATACAAGTATTGCACTTCTTTTGTTAAATTTATATCTAAATATTTATTTTCTTTTTGATGCTATTGTAAATGGAAATTTTTTAAAATTTCATTTTCATAATGTTCATTGCTAGTGTATAGAAATACACTTGATTTTTGTATATTGATCTTGCATTCCGTAACCTTGATGAACTCACTTATTAGTCTGATGAATTATACATATGAATGCATACATATAATCACCAGCAAGATAACAATATAGTACATTTCCAGTAGCCCCATTATTACTGTACCTTTGCAAAATGTAACCAGCCATCTTACTTCTATCACCACTGACTCATTTGATTGTTTTTCAACTTCATATAATGTAATCATACCTAAGTAATCTTTTGTGTCTGTCTTCTATTGCTCAACATAGTGTCTGTGAGATTTATCCATTTTGTTGCATGTATCAGTGGTTCTTACTTTTTAATTGCTTTATAATGTTCCATCTGTATGAATATACTACAATATATTTATCCACTCTTCTCTTGTTGGACACTTGGGTTGTGTCTGGTTTTTGGCTATTATGAGCAGAACTACTATAAACATTCTTGTACATGAATTTTAGTGAACAGACACAGGTATTTCTGTTGAGAATAAATCCTAGGAATAGGATTACTCAGTCAGAGGACAGCACATACAGAAAAAATTACAAACCAATCGCCTTCATTATAGTTCAAGTTCTTTCTCAGGTATCTTCTAGTCATGACTTGGCTTTTCACCTTCCTAATGGTATCTTTTGATGAACAGACATTCTTGATTTTATTTTATTTTTTTAATAAATTTATTTTATTTATTTTATTTTTGGCTGCGTTGGGTCTTCATTGCTGTGCGTGGGCTTTCTCTAGTTGTGATGAGCAGGGGCTACTCTTCATTGCGGTGCACATGCTTCTCATTGCAGTGGCTTCTCTTGTTGCAGAGCATGGGCTCTAGGCACACAGGCTTCAGTAGTTGTGACACATGGGCTCAGTAGTTGTGGCTCACAGGTTCTAGAGCGCAGGCTCAGTAGTTGCAGCACACAAGCTTAGTTGCTCCGTGCCATGGGGGATCTTCCTGGACGAGGGCTTGAACCCATGTCCCTGCATTGACAGGCAGATTCTTAATCACTGCACCACCAGGGAAGCCCCATTCTTAATTTTAATGAAATACAATGTATAAATTTTTCTTTTGTGATTAGTGTTATTTTTATGTACATGTGTATTCTGTTTAAGAAATCTTTGCTTATCCTGATCTCATGGAGTTATTCTCTTATAATTTCTTCTAGAAGGTTTATTGCATTTACTTCTATTCAGTTTTACCACATGTTTAGTTAGGTTCATGTATCCTCTACCACAGTCAATATACAGAACAGTTTAATCCACACAAGGATCCCTTTTGTTGTCACTTAATAACCACAATCCCATTTCATCTTGCTCCCTTCCTCCATCCCTAATTCTTGGCAACCATTCATTTTTCCTCCATCTCTAAAATTTGGCACTTCAAGGATGTTATATAAACGGAATCACTGAGTAAATTTTCTTTGGGTTTTTTTTTTTTCATACTTCCCTTGAGACCCATCCAAATTGTTGTGTGTATCAATAGTTTGTTCCTTTTTATTGCTGAGTAATATTCCTTGGTATTTATATAGCACAGCTTAACCATTCACCCACTGAAAGACATTTAGATTGTTTCCAGGTTGGGGTTATTATGAATAAAGCTGCTAACATCATACTCAATGGTCAAAAGCTGAAAGAATTTCCTCTAAGATCAGGAACAAGGCAAGGATGCCCATTCTCACCACTTTTATTCAGCATAGGAAGTCCTAGTCCTAGCAATAAGATAAGAAAAAGAAATAAAAGGAATCCAAATTGGAAAGGAAGAAGTAAAACTGTCATTGTTTGCAGATGACATGAAACTACCAAAAAACTATTAGAACTCATAAATGAATTCAGTAAAGTTTCAGGTTACAAAACTAATATACAGAAATTTTGTTGAGTTTCTAAACACCAACAACAAACTATCAGAGAAATTAAGAAAACAATCCCAGGCTTCCCTGGTGGCGCAATGCTTGGGAGTCCGCCTGCCGATGCAGGGGACGCGGGTTCGTGCCCTGGTCCGGGAGGATCAAAGAAAAGAAAAAGAAAAAAAAGAAAACAATCCCATTTACAATTGCATCAAAAAGAATAAAATTCCTAGGAGTAAATCTAACCAAGGAAGTAAAAGACCTGTACTTGGAAATCTCTAAAACGTCGATGAATGAAAACTATAAAACAAATGGAAAGACATTCTTTTTTGGAGCAATATCCATTTATGACAAGAAGCTAGAGTCCAAGGAGAAAACTGGCTGAGGAAGTTTTGTTTTTACTTTGCTTTTTACTTTTTAAGAACAAGTTTATTTAAATACAATTTAAAGCTGCTGTGTTGCTAAAGTATTATTCCATTTCCCAAAACCTTTAGAACAGTCAGGTTCACACAAAATGACTTGTTGAGTGATTTTTTTTCTCCCAGATGAAGTCTATGTCATCATTTTTGTCTTTTTCAGGAATGAGCTCATTCATGTTTTAGCAACTCTGAGCACCTTTCCTTTAAACCCCTGGACTGAACTGGGTGTGCAGTGCCTCTTATGTGCTATTAGAGCTCCAGAAACTTGTATTTTACCCTTTATTCTTATTGCCTTTTCCCCCCAGTGCATAGCGAACTACCTGTTAATGTTTAATAAATCTTTGTTAAATTTTTGCTGGTTGGATGATGCATGGGAAGATGGTTATGAATAAGAGAAAATGGAGGTTACAGGTTTCCAAACCAGTCAAATATCTAATGCTGCCATGATTTTAAGCAAAATTATAAGGAAGATAAAGTTTGTGTTTATCAATCTCCCACATTTGTTTCCTTTTTAAAAATTATTTATTTATTTATTTGGCTGAGTCAGGTCTTAGTTGTGGCATGCAGGATCTTCATTGTGGCATGTGGGCTTCTCTCTAGTGTGGTTCGTGGGTTCCAGAGTGCGCAGGCTCAGTAGTTGTGGCATGCGGGCTTAGTTGCCCTGTGGCACGTGGGATCTCAGTTCCCCAACCAGGAATCAAACCTGCATCCCCTGCATTGGAAGGTGGATTCTTAACCACTGGACCACCAGGGAAGTCCCCCAAATTTGTTTCTACTATTTCAGTGTCCCTGCTCTCCAGGAGAAAATGGAGGTTACAGGTTTCATCTTGTCTGGAAGCTCTCAAAATTCTCCCTCCCATCTAGACCTTCCCTTGGCAGGTTTCCTTTTTCTTCCCTTGTCCCTCAACGATCAAATCATCTGCTTAGTAGTATTTGGCTATGTAATTATCTAATCAATTTAAGTAACCTAAATTAAGGTACGACTAAAATATTAACTATCCCCATACAGAATCTGTACTTTATTTTTTTTTTTTTTTTTTTTTTTTTTTCCCCTGCATCGGCAGGCGGACGCGCAACCGCTGCGCCACCAGGGAAGCCCAGAATCTGTACTTTAATACGGACATATGTTAATTCATATTTACTGGGAGGAATATCTTTTAATGTGCCCTGAATTGTCTATCCTTTATTCCCAATCCTGGTCCCTTATCTAATGTTCCAGAAAGTAAAATATGTGGAATGGGGATGATATTATTTGTTGAGGCCACTTTTAAAGATGATAAAATTAAGGGCCATAGAATTTAGCTAATAAGAGGTACAGGCAGGCAGAAATAGTAAAATATCGACCATTTAAGGAGTTAAGAGTGGGTTTTCATGGTGAACTACCAATATTGCCAACCAAAAACCTAGCTTCTGGTTTTAAAGGCCACAACCCCTTGTGCAAAACCATTTAAACCCTCACTGAAATTCCCTGAGTCTAGATGGTATACTCTTTCAGAGAGTCTGTTCCTTTTGCCTTTACCTTTTTCCTTCCTTTCTAGTTCTGCAAATAGTTGAAACCCATGGGAATCACCTACATTTTTTAAATGAGCTATCTGAATAAAAAATAAAAAGTGACTTGCCAAAAGTAGCCTTGGAGGTAGAGAACTGAATTTAATTACTCTGACGAGACTAAGTTACCTACTAAGATAATCTGGGGTTGTATGGGCCAACAGGAATAATTTCTCTATTTTTCACCATATATGGCCAAAACAGTCAGCAGTAGAAATTTCAGAGCCTTGCTGGTCAATGAAGGAGCTTAGGCCCAAGAAAGTTAAATGTTTGCCAAAAGTCAGCCTAGCTCATTAGGGGAGTAAGGCCCCAAAATGAGAGTCTGAATTTCCAAACCCAGTGCTCTTTCCATTCTGCTGAAATGTTCCATTGTGTGGTCATGGGAATCTGGAAAGGCTTAGTGGATTGGGCACCCCACCTTTTGCAGCCTTTCCCAGTCACAGCACACAACACTACAGGGAAACTTCTTTTAATTAGCTTTTCATCACTTTATTTGTGATTCGTAGGTTATTGGTGTCTTTGACCTAAACCATACAAATGACTCTCTTTCATCCATAATATCAACCTATTCAGTGAATGAGGCATAATTTAGGGGAGGGTTCAACAGTCATTATACTGTCATCTCAGAATTACCTCTGATACTCCTATTCCTCTTCATACAGACTCAACATATGTCTTCAGCCCTGAAGGGAAATCTCTCTCATAGGCTTTTTTTTTTTTTCCTGCCCTCTACTACCTTGTATCTAGGACTAATCTTTTTGTCATTATCGTCATTTTTCTCAGCTGAATCTGTCTTCATCACCCCTGTCTTCAGTCATTTTCCTTTCATTAACGTCAGGTCTATTGCTTGACATATTCACAATACCTGCTGTTTTCTCTGCTTCAGGCCTTGGCTCTGCTGTGTCTACTGGTTCTACCTCAGTAGCTGACCTTGCCTGAGTTATTAACTCATCCCATATTACTGACTCACTTCCTATCTCTGGCCCTGTCTCTGGCTCTGCCTCTGTCTCAGTCCCTGCCTCTGTCTGGGTCCTTGATTGTGCCGCTGAACTTAACTGTTTTTCTGTTAAGTGTTTCTCACCCATGGAGAAACACCTACATTTGCCTCAGATAGACTCAGTTCTACTGTGGCTATATTTCCTATCCTTGTCCTTGTTATAGGGATCACAAGGAGATTTTGATCTGGAAGAGAAACCTAAGAACTTAAGTGACTGAGTCCAGAGAGGAACCCTAGAGAAAAAGAAAAAGTCAGGGTCAGCACTGTGGATGAGTAATAGATAAAATCTTAAGTCATCAAACACCCCTGAAGAGTAACACTGGCTTAATTATAATGTAATCTGATTAATAATACATTTCTGAATATCCTGTTCATTATCTTTAGGAGCTTGGAATTCTAAACACTGGTCCCAGCTTTTCTGTAGTACAGTGTTTTCTGGGGGGTATGCAAGCCAATTTATTGAGGCACAGGAAGAAAATAATAATTTCTTTTTATATTTTTAGCAAATAATGTTTTAAATTCTATTTTTGAATATATTTTACAATGTAATGACTATATTAGTAATGTAATACACGTACATATTTTATAAATAAGTTTTATACAGTGTCTTACTAATAGAGTGTGTGATGCAATGGTTTAGAGACCACTGTTGTAGTTAATAAAAATAAGTATGTGATTTAGAAAGATTATCGCAGAAGTGTTACACAGGCAAAACTCCAATGTCATTGCTTTATTCTGGAGATCCATAAAGGTGGAAAGCTTATTTGATGTGATAAAAGGAGAGGAGAATTAAGGAACTGTCTTCTGGAAGAACAGAAGAACTATGAATAGCTCAGTTATACCTTTCTCTTCTGCTTCTATTTCCTGAATCTTTCTCCTGTTTGTTCAGGGTCAGGTATCCTTATAGAAAAAATGTTTTCGATAAATTGGAAGCACTTGCTTTAGAATGCTCATTGACATGACAATGACACTTGCAGGACACTTCCAAATTATGAGATTCTAACATACTAAACAAACAACCAAAAGAAAGGGAAAAAGAGATAGAGAGAAGGGCCAATCATCTAGAATTGCTTTTTCTGTGCCTTCACTACCTAACAGGAGCTTTAACTCACCAACTATCATGTAGAAGATACTGCCCCACCAATTGATGCGGTAGACTAGTAGGAAACGGTGCTCCGAGACTTTCCTACTGTACAGTTTCACTTGCATCAGGAATAAGATGAGGCAGAAGCATAAGCAGGTGCCTGGGATCAGAATGAAAGCAATTACTACCCATGATAGCCCTCATCCTGCCTCCACCCTCTTCCCAGACTTTGCACCTCCTGTCACCCTCAGCTATCCTCATGCCATGGAGGCCTATTACATGGCAGTGGTCGTGGGAAGACCATTTGGCAGAGACCTTCTCCTTTGATTGGAATGAAGTTGTCAAGGTGGAGCCTATGGACACGATGGACAGAACAGGTAGCTAGTAGCTACATGGTAATTTTCTGGGTGCCAGAAGGGCCTCCAGCCTATAATATCTCCCCATGAGTCCCTCAGATGACAACTCTTAGAGATGTTTCCTTTGGATTAAGCATAATATCTTCAAGGTCCCCTCTTTAAGAGGCAATAGCCCTGTCAGGAGTGAAAGTTTATTGAAAGCTTTCCTCTCTTTGGGAAGAGACAAGGGTCCTGTGACAGCAGTATTCATGTGAGGCTGGGAATGACTTGATAAAAGAAGGGGAAATGGCACCAGCAGGGGAAGAAATACAAGGACTCCAGGGACAAACATTTCCAACCTCATTATGTTGTACCTGAGATGAAACAGAAGATGGATATACCCAGATCTATGTAGGTTTTGTCTCCTGGCCCTTTGGTGAGAGAGATGCTGAGCCATGTAATAATAATGAGGATGCTGAAGGCAGACATGAGGAAGAAGGCCCTGGAGTATTGGAGGTAGTCTGCCAGGGGAAGGCGAAAAGAGAAGCTTGGCTGCAGCAGAGGTGACCTGCCCTTAAAGAAGGCTGGACAGGGTCTTGGGAAGGGATGAAGGACAAAAGAAGATGGAATCAGGGCTTGTATTACGTGCAATGCAGTCAGAGTAAGGAGCCACCAAGTGAGTGGCTTCACAGGCACCAGTATCTCCTCATTGACATGGGGAATTCCTTTAACAAGGAAAGAAATAATTTATTCCACAAAGAGGGAAAAGTTGAAATTGTAACCATGACCTTTAGAGGTATGTTATGAAGTAACTTTCATATAACGGTGTAAAATGACTAATATTTCCTTTTCTGAGGGAAGTCGTGAGTGCGAAGGTTACTAGGCATTAGCTTCCAATAACAAAGGGGCTTTGGCTTTCAAGTCACTGGGGGAGCCTAGATGAGACAAACTGGGGCACATTTACCCTGTTTGGAGGAGCTGTCCTTACATGCTTGTGAATCAGTGGGGGAAGGAAGGGGCAGGGTTGTGGGAAGGAGAAAGGAGAGCGGGGAGCTGTGGGGGATCTGAGTGGGTCCACCAAAGGAGGGGGCTGGGATCTGAAAAGCACTCACAGGGTGCCTTTGGTGTGTGGTTCCAGCAGAGATCGTGGTGGCACACGGTCCAGAGCCCCGCCAAGAGCCTCTGCCTGTCCTCAGCACCGTGAACTGCACCCAGTGTAAAGGGGACAAGCAGAGCAGCAGGACACAGCTGAAGCCCGAGAAGCAAAAGCACAGAGAAGGCGAATGTAGCTGCGGATTTTCTGCAGGAGCCTGCGCTGGTAGGGTGGCGTGGAAGACAAGCGGTGCATGCGGGGGAGAATTGGCTGTGGTGGGGAAAGGAGAGGGACATCATGAAAGGACTCTCACCCCGCGCGTCTCCATCTCCATTCACAGAAAAGTCAAGCCCTGAATCCTGTGCTCGGGGGAACTCCTCCTCCCTCCACACTTCAGGGTCTTTTTCTCCTCTGACTCCAGAGCCTCCCACGAAATAAAAAACGTTCCATTTCACCTGTCCCCAGTTAAAAAAAAATGGAGTGATCTATGCCTCCGCCACCTCGACACTTTCCCCATGACACACACAAGCTGCTGTCTCCAAAAGGACCCCTACTACTACATGGCCTACAAAAGGCTTCCTCACCCTGTAGGTTGGGTAGCTCATTCTGCTGATATTGTAAACATTCGGGAAGGTCGTTTCATTTCCTTCTCTTCTCTCCATCCTAGCTTCTGGCTCACTGCTTCTCAACTGCCGAAGAACTAACCCCCTCTGCCCTAACACCCTTTCGTACCCCTCCCCCACCCCAGGGGACACAAACAACAGGAGTCAGAACACAAAGCATGGGTACAATGTCTCTGCCAGATCTGATCCAATTCCTTTCTCCTGCCCAGGTCTCTGTCGAACTTCAGACTCCTACAGCAACTTGCCTACTGAACTCAGATTTCTCACAGACACACCAACACCCAAGAGGTCTTTAAAAAATATAGTCAAGCAGCTCATGCAGCTCAATATCAAAAAAAACAAACAACCCAATCCCAAAATGGTCGGAACACCAAAATAGACATTTCTCCAAAGAAAATATACAGATTGCCAACAAACACACGAAAGGATGCTCAACATCACTAATCATTAGAGAAATGCAAATCAAAACTACAATGAGGGCTTCCCTG
>NC_041224.1:64112366-64146638 GCF_002837175.3 Physeter macrocephalus | reverse complement strand
GAGCCACAACTACTGAGCCTGCGCGTCTGGAGCTTGTGCTCCGCAACAAGAGAGGTCGTGATAGTGAGAGGCTCGCGCACCGCGATGAAGAGTGGCCCCCGCTCGCCGCAACTAGAGAAAGCCCTCGCACAGAAACGAAGACCCAACACAGCCAAAAATAAATAAATTAATAAATAAATAAATTAATTAAAAAAAAACAAAACTACAATGAGGTATCACCTCACACCGGTCAGAATGGCCAAAATCAAAAAATCTACAAACAATAAATGTTGGAGAGGGTGTGGAGAAAAGGGAACCCCTTTGCCCTGTTGGTGGGAATGTAAATTGATACAGCCACTATGGAGAACAGTATGGAGGTTCCTTAAAAAACTAAAAATAGAACTACCATATGACCCGGATATCACACTACTGGGCATATACCCTGAGAAAAGCATAATTCAAAAAGAGACATGTACCACAATGTTCATTGCAGCACTATTTACTATAGCCAGGACATGGAAGCAACCTAAATGCCCATCAACAGATGAATGGATAAAGAAGATGTGGCACATATATACAATGGAATATTACTCAGCCATAAAAAGAAACAAAATTGAGTTATTTGTAGTGAGGTGGATGGACCTAGAGTCTGTCATACAGAGTGAAGTAAGTCAGAAAGAGAAAAACAAATACCGTATGCTAACACATATATATGGAAACTAAAAAAAAAATGGTTCTGAAGAACCTAGGGGCAGGACAGGAATAAAGACGCAGATGTAGAGAATGGACTTGAGGACATTTGTAGTGAGGTGGATGGACCTAGAGTCTGTCATACAGAGTGAAGTAAGTCAGAAAGAGAAAAACAAATACCGTATGCTAACACATATATATGGAATCTAAAATAAAAGGTTCTGAAGAACCTAGGGGCAGGACAGGAATAAAGACGCAGACATAGAGAATGGACTTGAGAACATGGGGAGGGGGAAGGGTAAGCTGGGATGAAGTGAGAGAGTAGCATTGACGTATACACACTACCAAATGTAAAATAGATAGCTAGTGGGAAGCAGCTGCATAGTACAGGGAGATCATCTCGGTGCTTTGTGACCACCTAGAGGGGTGGGATAGGGAGGGTGGGAGGGAGGCTCAAGACAGAGGGGATATGGGGATATATGTATATGTATAGCTGATTCACTTTGTTACACAGCAGAAACTAATACAACACTGTAAAGCAATTATACTCCAATAAATATTTTAAAAGTATATACACTGTGAATAAAATTAAAACTGTGTTAGATTGGGAAAAAAAAAAGAAATGTAGTCATCCTCTTTCCATCCTGCACCCCCATCCCATACTATTTTCTTATCTCCTACCAGTCAATCACAATGCGTTCTTGCCAATTCCACCCTTTAATGTTCTTAAGCCCACCTTGTATTTTTGTTTCCAATTCTTTAGAACATCTGTCATCTCTATCCTGGATTGCTGCAACAGCCTTGTACCTGGTCTCTCTGCTACCAGGTTTGCTCTCCTTCAGTTTATTCTCCACAGTTACCAAGATTGATGTCTCTAAAATGCAAATCTAATCGTCTCTCCTTTGCTTAAAATACTCTGATTGTTCCCCACTACTATGAAGTAAAATCATGTTAGCATGAGTCAGTAAAAACCAGCAAGATGGGGTTTCTGCTCCCTATCCAGCCTCATTCAGTCATTCAATCCCTCCTCTGTGCCAGGTATTGTGTTAGGTACGGAGGGTGCAGTGACTTGTTGGAGATCTTCCATGTGCTCCTCCAGATCTACTTTCCATCCTTGCTCAAGGAGGCTGACAGATTTGGATGTTTCAGTGGGTTTTCTTGCTATCCAAACTCTGATTAGGTTTGACCAATGGCAGGCATGGGCAGAAGATCAGAGGTGTAGAGATCAGTGTGTTTATTCACTGGTTCTCTCCTTACCAGAGTACCGAGGGTGAGTACTTTACCCTCATTCATGTCCCTTTACCTAAGATAGAGCTCCTGATAGGCAGCCCTCTCCATACAGCCACCCTTTTCTATTCTGGTCACTGTTTCTTTCATTTAAGAGATCAGGCTTAGGAGTGATAATGACTCTTCCCACTGATGGTTTCCCCAAACCTTTTTCGATTCTAAGGGGACCTTGTAAATAGTCTCTTAAGTTTTCCACACTCACCAGTTTGAGCCAAGCCATCTGTTTCCTGCTGGACATGGTCCTTAATGTCATAGAGCAAAAAGCCTAGTGACATCTAGGCTCATTCTCTCCCTCCTTCTCACCTTGTGCTCCAAACAATTTTATTCTTCATGCAGTTTCCTAACCCAACATGGTCCTTTTTTGCACATGGCACAAATATTATCTACCTTGCATATGGTACTTATCACACTTCCCACCCCATCTTTGTTAACTTTAGTCAAGAGTCATTCTAGTCTTACCTTTGGGGAGGAGCTTTCTCTGAAACCAACCCTCGATCCCAGAATTTGTGCTCCTACAGCACTATAGTACTTGCCCTTTCATGACCTTTATCACATAGTTTTGCAGTTTGTCTGTATCTCCTTCTGGTCTGCAACTTCCTTCAGCAGCAAGGACACAGCCTCTACATCTACCACAGTGCTTGGAACATCATAACAATTAGGTGATGTTTCTTTTTTTCTTTTTTAAAATTTTTATTATTTTTTGGCCACACTGCAGGGCATGCAGGGTCTTCGTTCCCCTACCAGGGACTGAACCCGTGGCCCCTGCAGTGGAAGCATGGAGTCTTAACTACTGGACCACCAGGGAAGTCCCTAGGTGATGTTTCTTGATTGATTGAAAATTAAAAATATGAAAAGAGGAAGACTGGACTTCTGGTTTCCAGTCTGGCATGCAAGGAGCTTGGAAGTTGTCACTCCATTGTAACAACAAGTAAAAAGCTAAACAAACTGAAAATCAACAACTCTTCTAGATCACAAGGCAAACTGTGACCCCATAGAACTGGAGAGGCAGAAAGGCGAATACAGGGAATCAAAACTTTCTAGAGGACTTCCCTGGTGGCGCAGTGGTTAAGAATCTACCTGCCATTGCAGGGGACACGGGTTCAAGCCCTGGTCCGGGAAGATCCCACATGCCGCGGAGCAACTAAGCCTGTGTGCCACAACTACTGAGCCTGCACTCTAGAGCCCATGAGCCACAGCTACAGAAGCCTGTGTGCCTAGAGCCCATGGTCCGCAAAAAGAGAAGCCACGGCAATGAGAAGCCTGAGCACCGCAACGAAGAGTAGCCCCCGCTCACCGAAACTAGAGAAAGCCCACGCGCAGCAACGAAGACCCAACGCAGCCCAAAAAAAAAAACAAAAAAAAAACCACTTACTAGAGCAGAAACCTCTGCAGGAATTAGTACCAGCGTAGGAAAATCTGCACCGTAAGGTTCAGTGTGAACAAGACTGAGAGATTAAAAACTATAGGTCCCTTACAAACTATTATGTATTGATATAAAATAAATAAGCTACAAGGATATATTGTACAGCACAAGGAATACAGCCAATATTTTATAATAACTACAAACTTTAAAAATTGTGAATCACCATGTTGTACATCTGAAATTTATATAATATTTTAAGTCAGCTATATGTCAATTTAAAAAAAAGAACATATCCACATACTGGGAGGGTGGTGCACCCCGAACTCCCGAGGGACAGAAACTCCTGTGCTCGCGACCTCGTCTTAGGGTATCTTTCCATCTAGCTGTTCATTCCTACCCTTTAATATCCTTTGTAATAAATCGTTAACCATGAGTAAAGAAAGAAAAAAAGGACAGTGGGACCCAGTCATAGAGAGGTACCCACACTTTAGTGAATTTTACCTCCAGCAGCTTGCCCAGGTTCTTGCAGTGAATATTAGAGAAAAATCCCATACTTCTGGCCCGGGGGAGGGGAAAAGGAACCATTTAAAAATATACCAGAGCATTCTGTTCTTCTTAACAAGGCCTTCTCTGAGGAGAAACTATTTGACCAGAGCCTAAGCTGTTGGGGTTTTATCAGAGCTTAACCAACCTGGAGGAAAGGAAGTGTCGAACTTCCAGCCTGCTCCAACCTGTGAAGGAAGGAAAATTCCCAACTCCAGCCCATTCAAGCCGTCCTATAGCACCTAAGGGGGAACTGAGAAGCACTTGTGAAGCTCATAGTCCAGAGGCAGAGGTTCACTCAAAGCCTGAGACCTGGGACTTCCCTGGCAGCCCAGCAGTCAGGATTCTGTGCTTTCACTGCTGAAGGTATGGGTTCAATCCCTGTTTGGGGAACTATTTCTGCCCCCGCCAAAAAAGGGCTGAGGCCTAGTCACAGGACTATAGAATGCTTCCCCTCCCCTAACATGTTATCACTACATTTCTAAAGGCTATTTACCACAGTTCCTTTTACCCAGTACATCCTGACCAGCTATCAAGAAAATATCACAAGTTGTACTAAAAGGCAAAAAACACAGTTTGAAGAGACAGAGCAAGCACCAGAACTAGACTCAGATATGACACGGATGTTAGAATTATCACACAATGATATTAAAACAATGACGATTAATACGCTAAGGTCTCCAATGAGTAAAGTAGACAGCACGCAGGAATAGATGGGCAATATAAGCAGGGAGATGGAAATTCTAAGAAAAAATTTAAAAAGAAATGCTAGAGATTAAAAATACAGTAATAGAAATAGAGAATATCTTTGATGGGCTTATTAGTAGACAGGACATGGCTGAGGAAATAATCTCTGAACATGAGAATATATCAATAGACACCTCCAAAAAGAAATGCAAAGAGAAAAAAAGACTGAAAATATGGAACAGAATATCCAAGAACTATGGGACATCTACAAAGCTGTACCATACATGAAGTCAGGATCTCAGAAGGAGAAGAACGAGAAAGGAACAGAAGAAATATTTGAAGTAATAAGACTGAGAATTTCCCCAAAATTGATGTCAGACACCAAACCATAGATCCAGGAATCTCAGAGAATATCAAAAGCAGGATAATGCCAAAAAACAAAACAAACAAGCAAAAAACAAACAAAAAACACTACACCTAGGCATATCATATTTGTTTATTTATTTATTTATTTTTGGCTTAATTGTAGCGCTCAGGATCTTTTCCTTGTGGCGCGTGGGCTTATTTGCCCTGCGGCATGTGGGATTTTAGTTCCCCGACAGGGATTGACCCGCATTCCCTGCATTGGAAGGCAGATTCTTAACCACTGGACCACCAGGGAAGTCCCTAGGCATATGATATTTTTGGGGTTTTTTTCTTTCTTTTTTAAATTTATTTTTTATTGGAGTAAAATTTCTTTACAATGTTGTGTTAGTTCCTTTTGTACAATGAAGTGAATCAGCTATATGTATACCTATATCCCCTCCCTCTTGGACCTCCCTCCCATCTCCCCCCGCCCCCCATCACACCCATCTAGGTTGTCACAGAGCACGGAGCTGAGCTTCCTGTGCTTTATAGCATGTTCCTGATAGCTATCTATTTTACGCATGGTAGTGTATATATGTCAATCCTAATCTCCCAATTTGTCCCACTCTCCCCTCCCCGCCCTCCATCCACATAGAGACGTATGTCTACGTCTCTATTCCTGCCCTGCAAATAGGTTCATCTGTACCATTTTTCTAGATTCCACATATATGCGTTAATATACGATGTTTGTTTTTCTCTTTCTGGCTTACTTCACTCTGTATAACAGACTCTAGGTCCATCCACATCTCTACAGGCATATGATATTTAAACTGAAAAAAATCAAAGATAAAGAATCTTGGACTTCCCTGCTGGTCAAGTGGTTAAGACTCCACACTTCCAATGCAAGGGGTATGGGTTTAATCCCTGGTCGGGGAACTAAGACCCCACATGCGGCTCAGCATGGCCAAAAAATAAAATAAATTAAATTAAATATTTTTTTAAAAAAGATAAAGAATCCTGAAAGAAGCTGGGATGGGGGGGACACCTTACCAATAAAGGTGCAAAGAAAAGAATTACATTTGACTTCTCCTCAGAAACCATACAAGCAAGAAGAGAGTGGAGTGAAATATTTAAAGTGTTGAGAGAGAAAAGACCCTAACCTAGAATTCTGTAGCCTATGAAATTACCTTCAAAAGTGAAGGAGAGGGACTTCCCTGGTGGTGCAGTGGTTAAGAATCCACCTGCCAATGCAGGGGACACGAGTTCAAGCCCTGGTCTGGGAAAATCCCACATGCCATGGAGCAAATAAGCCCGTGCACCACAACTACTGAGCCTGTGCTCTAGAGCCCACAAGCCACAACTACTGAGCCTGCGTGCCTAGAGCCCGTGCTCCACAACAAAGACAAGCCACTGCAATGAGAAGACCACACACCGCAACAAAGAAGAGCCCCCGCTCGTCACAACTAGAGGAAGCCCTCGCGCAGCAACGAAGACCCAACGCAGCCAAAAATAAATATAAAAAAAAAAAAGTGAAGGAGAAATAAGGGCTTTCCCAAACTAAAATTGACAGAATTTGTTGCCAATAAACCTGCCTTGCAAGAAATTTTAAATGAAGTTCTTCAGAGAGAAGGAAAATGATACAGGTCAGAAACTTTAATCTATATAAAGAAAGGAAGAGCATAAGAAAAGGAATAAGTGAAGGTTAAATAAACACTTTCATTTTTCTTATTCTTAATTGATCTAGCAGATAACAGTTTGTTCAAAATAACATCAACAATGTATCACTTATATAGGCTTATGTGTATATACACACATATGCTTATGTTTGAGTGAAATTAATGACAGCAATGATATAAGTAACAGTAGAGAGGAGTTAGGATTATTTTATTATTATTAGGTACCTGCACTACCTGTGAGCAGTAGAGTGTTATTTGAAAGTGGAAGTTGGATTAGTTGTAAATGGATTTTGCAAACTCAAGGACAACCACTAAAAAAAGTAATAAAAAACAAGAAGTATAACTAATATGCTATGAAAAGACAGAAAATGGAATCATATAATATGCTCAATTAGAACTAAAAAAGACAAAAATAGAGTGGAAGACAAAGATAGGAACAATAAACAAGGGCGACAAATAGAAAATAGTAACAAACATTGTAGATATTAATCCAGTCATATCAAAAATCAATTTAAACATCAATGGTCTAAATATACCAATTAGAAAACAGAGATTTTCAGAGTGAATAAAAAAGCAGCACCCAACTCTATGTTATCTAAAAGAAGCCCACTTTAAATAAAAAGACACACATAGATAAAAGGTAAAGGGACGAAGAAATATACCATGCTAACACTAATCAAATGAAAGCAGGTGTAGCTTTATTAAGTTCAGAAAGAGCAGGCTTTAGAGAAAGTAAAGTTATAAGGGATAAAGAAGGGTGTTACATAATGATAAAAGGGTCAATATTTTAAGACACAGCAATCTTAATGTGTATGTGCCTAACAAAAGAACATGAGGCAGATACTTATAAAACTGCAAGAAGAAATAGATTAATCCATTATCATAGTTGGAGACTACAACACTCTTCAGAAATGGACAGATCTAGCAGGCAGAACATGAGTGAGGACACCATCAATCAACTGGATATAACTGCCAACTCTAGACTACTTCATCCAACAGCAGGAGAATTTTTCTTAAGCTCATGTGGAACATTCACTAAGATGGACCACACTCTGGGCCATGAAACACACCTTAAAATTTTTTAAATATTAAAATTATACTATGTATGCTCTCAGATCATGATGGAATTAAACTAAAATTCAACATTAGAAAGATAGCTGGAAAATCCCCAAACAGTTGGAGATTAAATAACACACTTCTAAATAACACATGGATCAAAGAAGGAACTTCAAGAAAAATTTTAAAGTAATTTGAACTAAATGAAAATACAACTGGCCAAAATTTGTGGGGTGCAGTGAAAGCAGTGCTTTGAGGGAAATTTATAGTATTGAATGCATGTATTAGTAAAGAAAAAAGATCTAAAATCAATAACCTATGCTTCCACCTTAGGAAACTAGAAAAAGAAGGGCAAATTAAATGCAAAGGAAGCCGAAGGAAAAAATTAATAAAAATTAGAGTAGATATAATGAAAAAAATTAACAAAAATTAGAGCAGATAATCAGTGAAATGAAATGAACATTTCTTTACATGTTGGGAATTCCTATTCGCAGGTACCAAAATAATTTTGCTGGCTTTTTTCTTTCTTTCGCTCCTTCTATGCTCATTCCATCTGGTAGTTTTGGGGTTTCCTTACTTTGGCCAAAGGACCCACTCCAGAGTCAGGTCTCATAAGATGGTATTTCAGATTTCCTGTTCTGTTCTGACCCAGTTAATGAACCAATGCACTGCTTGGTTGAGCAAGGTTGTACTTGTGTCCTTTTACCTCTTTTGGTCTGTGGTTCCAAATAAGCTACAGCCCCAGTCAGTGCTTGACAGTAGCTTTTGTTCAGCTTCTTTTCTTTTCTTTTCTTTTCTTTTTAAATTTTATTTATTTTTTGGCTGTGTTGGGTCTTCGTTGCTGCACGCGGGCTTTCTCTAGTTGTGGCGAGTGGGGGCTAATCTTCATTGCAGTGCACGGCCTTCTCATTGCGGTGGCTTCTCTTGTTGTGGAGCACGGGCTCTAGGCAGGTGGACTTCAGTAGCTGTGGTGTGTGGGCTCAGTAGTTGTGGCTCGTGAGCTCTAGAGCGCAGGCTCAGTAGTTGTGGCGCACGGGCTTGGTTGCTCCGTGGTATGTAGGATCTTCCTGGACCAGGGCTCAAAACCATGTCCCCTGCATTGGCAGGCAGATTCTTAACCACTGCACCACCAGGGAAGCCCTCAGCTTCTTTTCTTAAGTCCCTAGTTTGAGCTAGAGCTGTGAATCTGGCTCTAGTCCATATCTTGAGAAGCACTTCCGGTCCTTTACACTCCACAGGACCTGTCTTCCTGTCTTCCTGTTCACCTCTGCTTACTTTTGGACTTAGAGCCCATTAAGTCTATGGCTTAACTCAATCATAGCTTTGTGGGTTTTGTTATTTTTCCAGTCTGTGAAAATGCTTGTTTTGTTTTGACCTGGCTATACATATATATCCCCCCTCACCCCCGTATCCCTCTCCACTTCATCTATCGTGTAATGTATCTGGAGCAGAAGGGATGTATCAAAGGGTCATTTAATGAGCTATCTTATTGGAAGTCTACTTAAGTTTTTTTAAGGAATTCTCTACAAGCAAAGAAAGAGAGAAGAAAATAGAGCATTCAGTTTCTAAAGGAGCAGCAAAAGACTCTCTATGCTTAAAGATCATTCTCTGATAGTAAAGTAGAAAACTTAGTTATAATTATTGCCTATTTTCCTGTAATAGCTAGGGTCTCGATCGTTACTCTCTGAATACCTAGCATCCTCCCTTCTCATTCACACCTGCTTCCTTCTTCTCACCCCACTTAAAACTTCCATTCCCTGAAGAGTCATCAGTACTCAGCTCCCTGTCAATTTAGTCATATAATTATAGTATTCAAACTGAATTATAAATAATGCTTGTGAGCTCAGTAAGTTCTTAATTAGTCAATATGTGGGGTATACTTAGCAGGTGAGTGGTGATGGGAGGAGGGGGAGTTGGACTTGACTACATGTCTATTCTTACAACCAGACAAAGGCCCAGGAACAGCCTGAAGAGCCTCTGAAATGAGGCCCCTTGAAGTAAGGAGACACCAGTCACTCTGCAATAACTAAGATTGCCAACATGGAGAAAAGGAGCCAACATGGAGAAAAGGGTTTTCTAAGGCAGGGTCAAAATGGGGTGTGTGTATATACGTGCATTTGTGTGTGTCTCTGTGGGTGGGTGCACACATGCATGTGCTTCTGAACTCCTACCTTTAGGAATAAAAGCAGAAGTATTAACCTAACAGTCTTCTGGTCATCATCTGGAAGTGTTTGGGAATGACTGACCAGGGACCAGGATTATAAGAACTGTTAAGTTGGTTTTCTACAAAGGTTACCAGTGACTCTATAAATTAAAACAAAAGGGTCCCAGGGCTTATCTTTCTTAAAAAAATTAATTTATTTATTTTTAAATTTTTTGGCTGTGTTGGATCTTCGTTGCTGCACACGGACTTTAGTTATGGTGAGCGGGGGCTACTCTTAGTTGCCGTGCACGGGCTTCTCATTGCAGTGGCTTCTCTTGTTGCAGAGCACGGGCTCTAGGCATGCGGGCTTCAGTAGTTGTGGATCACAGGCTCAGCAGCTGTGGCTCGCGGGCTCTAGAGCGCAGGCTCAGTAGTTGTGGCACATGGGCTTAGTTGCTCCGTGGAGTGTGGGATCTTCCCGGACCAGGGATCGAACCCGTGTCCCCTGCATTGGCAGGTGGATTCTTAACCACTGTGCCACCAGGGAAGTCCTGGGCTTATCTTTAAGAGCAGCAAGGGGTGAAACTGGACACTATAGTCCATTCCATTGCCAGGCTTGAGAAGAAGAAGAATGGACCTCAACAAACAAAAGAGTAGTGGCAGCTACTAAAGGAATAAAGGACAAGATGAAGGTCAGGGACCTTCTGCATGGAATCTGGTCTAAGTTTAAAAGGGATCTTTAGCCATCAAAAGATCCATGTGAGGGGCTTCCCTGGTGGCGCAGTGGTTGCGCGTCCGCCTGCCGATGCAGGGGAACCGGGTTCGCGCCCCGGTCTGGGAGGATCCCACATGCCGCGGAGCGGCTGGGCCCGTGAGCCATGGCCGCTGAGCCTGTGCGTCCGGAGCCTGTGCTCCACAACGGGAGAGGCCACAGCAGAGGGAGGCCCGCATACCACAAAAAAAAAAAAAAAAAAAGATCCATGTGATTGCCTGAATTCCCCCATCCTTACTCAGTCTTAAACACTATACAAACATGGAAAATATTTTAACTTTGTCCATGTATATACTTAGGCTGAAGAAAGTCCTTTAGCCTCATTTGGCTCAGTAAAACATAATCTAAGGAATCAAAAGAGTCATAGGCCTATCAAGAATCTGACTGAATGTATGGCCCTCTTCACAGAAAAGAGCATACACAAGTTTTGTGTGTATTTCAGAGAGTTTATGGATGCCTGGTTAACATAACCTCTAGCTTAGGGAGAAGCAGTTGGTTTACCTAATAGGCTGTAAGGTTTTCAAATTACCAATCTTCATAAGAAGTGGGATGTCATGGATTCCCCAGAATCTACCCAGTACCTCTCACCTCCTTTGGGTGGTAGGTATTATCTCCATTGTTGTTCATTCCATTTCTGGTAATGATCTCCAATTAGATTCAACAATATTATTCAAATGCCTTCCATCCTGGATATTCCCAAAGCCACACACGATAAAGAAGATTTCAAACAAAATTTGGTGACATTTTTCTACATTGACCATTCTGGTCTATGAAATCCCTGATGCCCAAAGAGAGCTCTGATCCACGCACTGCATCTATTGCTAGTTTCTTTCATTCATGACCCTAAACACTGATGTTTTCTTTTAGAAACTTTTTCTCGGGTGAGTTTTCATTATTTTCTTTATGACTATCATACATATTTTGGATGCAACATACACAAAGGACATTTCATCAGCTTTAATGCTCTCTCCTTCAGTAATATGGCCATGATATTCGGAGAGTTTCTTCGAATCTGTATAATCATTCCCTACTCAGTTAGCTTCTCCCCTGTTTTAAGACAGGAAGTAGTTGGGTTATCCTATCACCATCACAGTTCTGTACTTGATAGTTTTTTCTCTTTCTCACTTGTAGATTCTGTCTGAAACCCTGACCCAGCATCTTCAGCAGGCGATACTGTAGTCACTGGACCAATCCCCAGCCTTGACTTGTCTATGGGAACTGCAGTGACATTTTGATCAAGGGGAGGAGATCTGGAAGTTATGTGGTTGAGGAAGGAGATAATCCCTAGGGGAAGAGAATTCAAGGTGAGTTTCAAGAGACAGATGGTCTTTTGGCTTTTAAAATTCTAACTCATTCTTTAAATACTCAGCTCAAAATGCTTCTTTTCATTGAAGCCAACCCTCCTTCCCCCAGCAGGCTTCCTTTATCCTTCTGTGCTTCTATTTCATTATTGTACTTCTTACATGGTTGGAACAAAGCTAGAACCTCCTGGATGTAAATCATAGTTTCACTACTTTCTGTGTTGTCTCAAGCAAGTTACTCAACCTGTCTGTGCCTCAGTTAGTGGTAGAACAGTTTACTCATTCTAGCTGTTTAGACTCCAAAATCCATGTTTGTTTTTTTTTTTTTTTTTTTTTTTTTGCTTTTTGGCCACGTCACGCGGGATCTTAGTTCCCCAACCTGTGATCCAACCCGCGCCCCCTGCAGTGGAAGCACAGAGTCTTAACCACTGGACCGCCAGGGAATTCCCAATCCGTGCTTTCTTTACCATACCACTCTGCTTCTAGATGTATAAGTTTTCTTAATAGGAACAGTTAGTGTTTCTATTTCTCTTAGATTCCACCTCCCTTCCAAGAAGTGATTTCCCCTTCCATCCTTCTAGCATAAAGCAGGGAGGGGACTGACTCACCAGCAAACATGTATAAGAAGTCACTCCCCCAATTAATATGATAGGTCCATAGGAGAGCTGACTCCATGGCATCCCTAGAATGCCAGTGAATCTGTGCCAGAAATAGGATGAGGCAGAGGAGCAAACAGGAGGCTAGGACCAGAAGAAAATACATCATATCCCTCAGTGTCTTCAATCTGCCTCGACAGCCACCCCCAACTCTTCTTCTACTTCCAGACACCATATTGTATAGAAAGGATCAAGAAGATAAGAATCCAAGGACTGACCAAGGTGGGAGAGAGAAGGGGCCTGGCATAAGTTAACTAATGGATGTTTTACACAGTAAGACAAGGCAGGTAGCTGGTAACTTGATGTAATAATGAAGAAGAGAAAAGGGACAAGAAAAAGAAGATGAAAGCCCACACAGAGGAACTATGTTCCCTCAACAATTTTACCATAGTATTACCCTGCCATATAGGTCTGTACCTGAGATGAAGTTGAGCATGGATACCTTCAGATCCAAGTTAGGAGTCATTCTTCCTCTTCTAGGGAGGCAAGATCTGAAGAGCCAGCCAAGAGCAACAAGTATGGTGAGGACAGAGATGAGGAAGAAGGCCCTGGAATATTGGAGGTAATCTGCCAAAGAGATGGAGAAAGGAAAGGCCTGGTTAGTCCAGTGGGGGACCTCTCCTTAAGAAAACCAGACAGAGTCTTAGAGAAGGGAGTGAAGACTAAAGAGGATGAAGCTGAGCTTGCTATGTGGCATCCAGGGCACAAATAAGTATCTTCTTTCCCAGCTCTTCATTGATACTTGGAATTTTTCACTATGAAGGCAAAAGCTTCACTGTAGAACTAAAGGTAATATACAAATAGTTCTGGGTACATTAACACATTAACTTAGATGTAAACTAGCTTATAAGAGGTGTGACTCTAACATCACAACACAAATTTAAACTTTTTCTTGTTCCTAATTCTAATTCTAAAAGTAATACATGTTCAATATAAGCATTGGAGAGACTAGAAAAGTACCAAGAAGCAGCAAGAATATCAGCCACAATTCCACTACCCAAAGACAACCATTGTTAGCATTTTATTTGGTTTCTTTCTGGTATTTTTCTATCCTCTGTACACAGTGGATATAATACTGAATTTCGTGATTTTTCTTTTTTTTTTCTTTTTTGCGGTACGCGGGCCTCTCACTGCTGTGTCCTCTCCCGTTGCGGAGCACAGGCTCTGGACGCGCAGGCTCAGCGGCCATGGCTCACGGGCCTAGCCGCTCCGCGGCATGTGGGATCTTCCTGGACCGGGGCACGAACTTGTGTCCCCTGCATCGGCAGGTGGGCTCTCAACCACTGCGCCACCAGGGAAGCCCGAATTTCGTGAGTTTTAAGAGGATTATATGGTAAGATTTTTCCCAGATCACCTGCTGTAAACATCATATTTAATGGCTACAAGATAGTCTATCATATCAACGTACTTTGCTTAATGATTTTATCATTGTTGGAGTTTGTTTCTATTTGTTTTTTCTCTTTCAAATGTATCTGGCATGTACAGTCTCTGTCAGCCTGTGACTATAAAATGAAGTCACATTTACCTGAACTCCCATACTGTAATGATTTCAAGACCCAATTTACTGGACTGCAGGAATTTAACACCCCACAAATATCTCCTTTTTTTCCTGAGAGTCTCTCAAGGTCCCATCTCACATGTGTTTGTAGGACAGGTCTGCTAATGTTCTTTTGCTCCAATGCCCTTACCCTAGTGCCACAACACTCCTTCTCTCTCTTATCTCTTGGCTCCAGAGCTCTGCTCTCTTTGGCTCTGCCCCTTCAGACTGGAAGTTGGTAAGAGAGAAGAGGGAGCGTGCCAACCCATACTTTTGGCTACCATATCCCTAACATGGAATAGATCCTTCCCTTGACTTCCCCAGCAATGTTTTATAGAAGATTTAAGAAATAGAGTAACTTACAATTACACGTAGATGTATCTTTCTGAGATACCACGGATCCACCAATATCTTTGATATCCTTTATAGCAGGGGTCCCCAACCCCCGGGCACCTGTTAGGGACAGGGCCGCACAGCAGTTGGGGAGCAGCAGACGAGCAAGTGAAGCTTCACCTGCGGCTCCCCATCGCTCACATTACCGCCTGAACCATTCCCCCCCTCGAAAAACTGTCTTCCACGAAACCGGTCCCTGGTGTCAAAAAGGTTGGGGACCGCTGCTTTATAGGGTGCCTCCTGGTCTAGCTTATATCCTGTCTCAGTGTAACGAGGGCCAGGTCATCCCTACCACTGAAAGTTCTCTAAGCACTTCTATGTCTAAGAATCCAAGTCCATCTTCCAAGTAACCCAGAGAGAAGAGTACCAAGCTTATCCCAGTTGACAAACTGCCTCTTAAGTTTTATTTTGTTCTCTAGAACACATCACTGGCTAACACAATCAATGACTTAATTCTCTTAATTTTCATTAAGAGAAACCACACTCCTACCCACAGAGGTCAGGTGCTATGTGGCCCCAACAAGTTAGCCACATTAAAACATGATAACCCAAGGGCAGCACGTTTTCTGAAAACTGGGTCATTCAGAATTAGCCAGTCAGAACCATCAGCCTAGACTGAGCTGCATGAAGCCCAGTGTGATAGGCATCTTTTGCAGTATTGAGCCCCCAGTCCCCCATGGGCCTTAGCAGTCCCTGTCTAGAGCCCTGGATCCTTGCCTATAGCTCCCTTGACTATAGCTAGTAGGACCAAGGAAGGGTACCAATTTAACTCTGATCCTTGGATATCTGGATTTGGGACTGATTGATGTGAATTTCCTCTTTTGCTTGCTTGAACCAAGAAGATATAAAGCTAGCCTGGTATATCCCCTTTTTCAGGCACTTTCATACTAATAAACAGGAAAAGCTGAGCTGTAGAGATAAAGTAAAACATAAACAAAGTTGAGTGACAAAGGAGCTCTGGAGAGACTGAGTGACTGGCTGGCTTGATTTTCTTTGCCTGAGATCACAGCCTCTTCTGGAATTCCCTGAGGTCCAGAAAACTTCCTGCCTTTGGAAGTCTATGAGATGCTCCTGAATCATTATAAAGAAGTTCACTCTTTAGCTTATGCTATTTCAAATGGGTTCTGATATTTAGAAAACAAAAGAGTACTAAGATATCCAGTCCAACTCCTGTCTAAGATATGTTACAGTCCAGTCTTTCTTCTACCATGAGGGGAAGAATGTACCTTCACGTTCTTCTTACAATCTTCTCAGTCTTAGCTGCTTACCTCCTGAAAACTCCATAAACAAGATCACTCACAAGTCCACAGGAACAACTAAATATCTGCAGCATAGTACAGTCTAACACCTCAAAGGAACCAAGTCTACCAGTCATAATGATACACAAAAAATTATCTAACCAAACTAACTAAACACTTACCTTCAGAGTCTAAAACAGCTGCATTTGGCTAACTTCATAGTCTTTTAAAATTCATGTAACAAAACAAAACAAAGGTCTGAAAGGTGAATTCAAGCCTCTACCTCCTGTAAGAGCAAATCCTATTTCAGCTTTTAAACAGCAGTCTTTATAGCAGCTTACCCATTAATAAAAGGCCTTACTTGTATGTCTCAGTAAGAATAGAAAGGATCCTGGATGGATACCCAGAACCCTGGAGAGGAAGCTTTGAAATCTTCTTAGTATTTAGATTCCCTTGTAACCAGTTGGTATACCAGAATAAATCATCCCTACACAGCTTGTGGGTGTTTATTATGTGATGGTTCCTGGGGTCCTGGCTCTGGACCAAAGACCTATGCTTTCTTCCCCACACTCTGCAAAAAAGACAGTTCAAGTTACTCTCGGTGGCAACACATTCTTTTACATTATGGTCTGATCTCACCTATGCTATGGGGGAAATTAGCAGAAAGGTCTGTTCCACGCTGAGACCTAGTAGTAAAAGTGAAGGATGGTGTCCTTTACTCCCATCCTTTCTTCATCCCATTACCAATAGCTACGGCACAGAGGCTATCAGTTATCTAGAACCAGGGGAAGACAGAGGCAGAGGAACAATGGCCTGAAGTAAGTCCAGGACAGAGGAACATGCGTACACATGTACTTGAGCCCACTTGAGACAGCCCCAGTGAAAGTCTCAGAAATGACTGGGGGGCTTCCCTGGCGGCACAGTGGTTAAGGATCCACCTGCCAATGCAGGGGACACGGGTTCAAGCCCTGGTCCGGGAAGATCCCACATGCCATGGAGCAACTAAGCCCTTATGCCACAACTACTGAGCCTGTGCTCTAGAGCCTGCGAGCCACAGCTACCGAGCCCGCGTGCCACAACAAACAGTAGCCCCCGTGCTCTGAAAATAGAGAAAGCCCCCGCGCAGGAATGAAGACCCAATGCAGCCAATAAATAAATTTATAAAAAAAAGAAAAAGAAAAGAAATGACTGGGGACACCATGGGAGAGGGGGCTAAATTCTTGCAATCCAATAGGTAAAATTTGAAGTTCTTGAACTTGGGCAATAATCTATTTGGGCAATAATAACATATTATTGTTACAGGCTGATGAGGCCTGGACATACTGATTATATTTGGGGAATTCCTTATGAGATCTGTATTGCAGACGGATTACTGACCCTAGAATTAGGACTAGTTAATACTGGAAATAGGGTGGATACTTGACTTACAATTGTGTACTTAAAGACTCACTTAGTTGACATTCTCCAAACGATTAACAGTTGGCCTCATAGGTGAATTCAAGGCTCCAAGAAATAAACTGCTTTAAGTGACAACATTTCAAGATTCTGACTCATTAAAGATTTAAATAATAATCTCAAGGCCTGAGGTTTAGCCTGGGTTACATAAATATAATTGCAGCTTAATTTTTATGCCTATATCTCTCACTCCATTTCTCTAGAAATGGAATTAGTGAGTGTAAATCTCTGGATGCACATAATCATATTGCTTTGGTTGTTCCTATTTATGTGTCCTCAGTGTATATGGGACTGTGCAGCATTGTGTATTACCACTTACAAATCTCTCTTAATGTCATGGCTGAAAAATCCTATCTCATCGTTCATTAGATTTACCATTCTTTAATGGCTGATTGAGGTTAAAGTCATTTTCCCCATGTTTATTAGACATCTGTAGTTTCTGTTTTGTGAATTGTTTACAAAAATTTATTTATTGGGGTATTTGTCTTTTTTGTAATAATAATTTGTATATCTTATATATATATATTAAGGCCATTAACTTTTATCTTTCATATTTGTTGCAATTATTTTCTCTAGTTTTTATTTTCAGTTGAAGATGCAGTTGAATTCTCTGCCTGCCTTTGATTTTAGTTTCTTCTGAAGATCTCGCTTTACGATCCTGCTCCTGCATGAGCCCGTGCCAAATAAGTGATGCTCCACTTCAGGGTTGGGCCTAGGTCCCCCCTCCCCCCAAATCTGGGACTCCTGTTTATCTAAGAAGTGAAATAAACACTTTACTCATGTATGTTTTCTTCCACAATACCTGTTCTTTGTGTAAATGTTTCTCTTGCAGATGTTGGAGAAACTCTTTAGTGTAGTTTTAGCTTTCCTCTAAGTCTTAGTTCTGGTTGAAAAACCTCATACATATGGTATCTTCTAGCCCTAGACATTTATTTTTAAATATTATGTGTTGCATCTTCAGATTTACTTAAATTCACATAAAATTTGACAATTTATTCTCTAAATAGCTGGCATTTGTTATACTACATATCTGACATGCATTTAACTTCTATTGCTAGCATAAGAACAAACTGACCTTGAAAGTTAAATCTGATGGAGGTTGAGACACTTTGCTCTATCTCCCAGCTATGATCAATCACTTCTGTTTCTGTGAACCACATTAGAATAACAATCTCTTTGCATCACAGGAACAGCTCATAAATGACAAACGAGTTCTTCCCAGAGGGTAAAGACAGTATCAACTCATAATTTGGGAGAGGAAACAACTTGGGGTAGGAGGGAGAAAGGGTACACCAAGGACACCAAAGAGAAGAACGGCCATGTTCACAATCTGGCTGAGATCCCTCCTAGACATGGAGAGGTGAGGGGCAAGAGATCTTGGAGGAAGAAAGATGAAGGGCCATTGTGGCAGAAAACTCTGGAACTGTGGGGCCTGTGGCATTCAATTTAGTGGCACTCACAGGGTGGCTTGGGTGTGTGGCTCCAGCACAGCTCATGGTTGCATGAGATCCAGAGTCCTGCGTAGAGCTCAAGGCCATTGTTGATCACCAGGAACTGCACCCAGTTCAGTGGGGACACGCAGATCAGCATTAGGAGGCTAAAACCACAGAGGCTGCCACAGAACATTCGGATGTAGGTGTGTGTCTGATCCACTTGCTGCTGCAGCCTCTGGGGTGGCATCGAGGCACTCGGATGTTGGTTGGTGGGGAGGGTAGGCTACAAGGATGAGGGATGAGGGAGATATTGCATACCCAAAAAGATAACCCTTGACCCCCAGGGTCTCCTGCTCTTTTCTGCCTCAAGTACCCCCATGTGGGTTCGATTGGTGGATAGCTTTCCCTACCCCTTCTATAAAAAACAAACATTTCTGGGTCATCTTTTCCCTATCTTTAGGACACTGTCTAGACCCGCCTTTAAACAAGTTCTCTTCTTCCCATCTGAACTACAATTCGGTACCTCCTCACCCTTTGGTATTTCCGGTACCCCTTGACTTTGGGAACCTTGGGACAGTAGAAGGTAAAGATTAATTGTTCCTTCCTCTCCATCTTGGCAGCCAGTTCACGTTCCAACTGCCACGGAACTTGTCTCAGCATGTCCTCATACACGCGGACAGAATCCAAAGGGGTTGGAAACTGTGGCATAGATCCCATTTCTGCTTCATACTCTGGGTCTGGTCAGACCAGGAAGAAATCATCACGTTCTAAGCATGTGCATGTATGTGTGATGCTCTTCACCCTCCTTCTCTGACTCCTCCTAACTCCTTTATTAAATAAATCCACAAATATTTTGTCACCAGTTGCTATGTGTCAGTCAGGCTTTGTGATAGGTCCTGGGACATAAAGATAAATAAGACATAGTTCCCTAAAAGCAAATAAAAAAGGATAACTGATGTCTCCAGGACTCAATAGTTTGTGGTTATAATTTAAGATTATATGATCTTAATCTACCAAGATATAAAAATATAAATATGTTTATGTATATAGATATATCTCAGCAGCCCAGAATTCATGTTCTTGCCCCAACTTTAAGTGGAAGACCCCAGGTGTGTCTCATAGGTGGAAGAACCAGTCTGTCAGCCATAGGCCTTCATTTGGCATCCACCTTTGTTTTCCTTTTTTGCTCTGGTTCCCCCTCTTCAATGCCCTCTACCCATGAAGCCATTCAAGGGTACAGCCTCTGCCAAGGCCACTGCTGACACAGGGCCTGTAAAAATGCCAGTATCCCTACCCCAGGGGGCTACCAGCCAACGTGCAGAAAGCTACCCCTCAAGATAATGCAGCAGAGTTGGGTTCTGTGTGGAAGTGAAGAGACTGGCCTTTCCCTGGCTCCACAGCAGCAAAACACA
The DNA here is from genome assembly GCF_002837175.3 of Physeter macrocephalus. Classification (NCBI taxonomy): domain Eukaryota; kingdom Metazoa; phylum Chordata; class Mammalia; order Artiodactyla; family Physeteridae; genus Physeter; species Physeter macrocephalus. The sequence goes on along the minus strand of NC_041224.1, from coordinate 64,126,672 downwards.
CACCCAGAGTATCTCAAAATCTCCTTCTTAAACAACTCTTTCAGAGTTGGTCCTAACTCCTTTCCCCACAAGGGCTCAAAATCAATCCAAGATGCTGAACAGATGTCATCCTGTTCCACAGCATGAACCTTGATGCAAACAAATGCCCGGCTGGATTACCAACTCTTGTTTTCCTAAGTTTGGGCTGAATCAGAATGTCCCATCACACTTTCCTCCCAGTATAAGCTCTTCCCACCCACCCCAACTTGTTGAAACCTATTCTTTATTTCAGCTGGTGGGAATGACTAGCTAGGTTATGTCCATGCTTTAGCAACATAGTCTTCCTTCTGCAAAAGTGGTACTTGAATCTCTGTCTCCTAGTACTTAGCATACTGCCTGAAAAGAATAGTATTTAATGTTGAATGAATGAGTGAGCAATGCATTTTTATATTAAATACAGAGGTTGATACAGAGAACAGAACGTTTAGCACTGTCAGAGGGAAATTAGGGAAGGTTTACTGGAAAAGACAATGTCTTAGCTGGATTTTAAAGGAATTTGACAAATAAACAAGTGGAAGGGAATGTGAAACAAAGAGAATAGTATGTCTCAAGGCAAAAAGCCATGAACACCATGAAGTTCTCAGGGTACTAGAAGCAGGGTGGTTCTACTTGGTGCAAAATCAAAGATGAGGGTTGAGGGTTGCATATAGAGGTAAGGGCTAGATCACAAAGAGTCTTTTATGCCATGCTATGCAATTATATTGTGAAGTTTTAATTGCTGGGATACTCTAGTCCTACTGGCATGATTATAAGAAAGACTTTTGCAGCTGCATCAAACTGACTTGTACAGCATGTCTGTTAGATACACATGTATGGCTAGAGAGCTAACATAGGCTGTGAATAGACAGGCCTGTGTTTCCATCCTGGTTGAGCACTTACTTAGTTCCGACACTTACTGGCCAAGTTCCTTTGGGAAATTTCCTTAACCTCACTGAACTTCAGTTCCCGCACTTCTAAAACTGGGATAATAATCATCCCTGTCTCATAGAATTAATGTGAAGATGAAATGAGATAACACACATAATGCTCTTAGCACAGTGCCTTCATAACTGCACAATAAATATTATTATTGATGGATATTGATATTATTGATAAATATACTATCAATGGTGAGCAATTAATACGTGCTTGCTAAATACTATCTATTATTATTATGTTTTAACTGTCTTTCCAAAATTGCTCGAGCATGGCCTTGGCACAGGCCACCGTGAGACAGATGAAATACTTGTGTTAATGGAAAGGATGCATCACCCCTCACCCCTCTAGTAGCAGCACTAAACAAGCACATTACCAAAGAGATGATACTGATGTAAGGAGGTCATTTTGTGAACAGTGTCTGACTTGGCAAATGATGCAACCCTCTAGCTATTAAAGGAATAGGTCAGGCACCATTCAACACCCATGCCTATTTCAGCACTACCAAAAAGGCAGATGTTCAGGCCAGCTTGGAACTTGCTAGGGCCTGGGATGCATATGACAAAACAAGCATTTATTCACATCTTATGGCTGTGTATATTGTGATTCACCTACTTTAAAAAGCAATTTGGGGTCCCCAGTCTGTGCCACCACCTCCGCTTCCAGGCCGGTGGTGCCCCAGGGGAAGCATGGTCATGGACAGTGGACCGAGTGCTTTAAGCACAGAATGATACTATGTGGAGCTGCTGCAGAAACAATATCATGATGGCTATTTATGTTCCCTGCTGCTCCCTGCAGAATCCCAAAGCTCTGCTCTTGCATTGAGGGCCTTCGATGTGGAAATGGCTCAGGCTGATTAAAGACTCGGCCTCTGAGAAAACAATTGGACTGATGTGAATGCAGTTTTGAAAAAAAAACTGTGGACTATATATACTGTGATAATCCGCCCCATCAGCCTGTGGCTATTGAACTTCAGCAGGTCTGCACACCAGCAGAGCAGGCCCTGTTTCTGGGCCCCAGATTGACTTCACAGAGCCCCAGCAAGATGGAAAGCCAGGCCCCCACATGAGGGACTGAGAAGAAAAAGTGATGGGAAGCTGCTGTCAAAAGACATAATCTGACCAAAAAATGGCTTCTAAAAATCATTGATGAAGGAGAAAAAAGTTTGGATGACACAGCATATCATAATACACAGAAACTATACAGTTATGCAGAAAACACACAGAGCTCTCTTCCTTATTTAAGACTAGAAGTACTGGGTATAAAGGATCTTGGTGCAGATCATGCCACAAATCACACTGGAAAAGCACAAGGAACTGTCATATACGTAAGAGCAATGTCCTATCATAGTGGCTGAAGAACAGTGTTCCTTCCCTCAGATATTTGTGGGTTTGACAAATACAGCATATGGTGTTTCACAAGAGGGTTTTCTACAGAAGAGCCAATGATAAAAATGTGAGAGACATAATATACGTCATTACTAGCCAGGCATATTTGTACTTAAAGCATGCTAGGTCCTTCCACAAAGTGAAAGTGAAAACTTCCTGCCTTTCTTCAGGATGCTTTGGAGGACTATTTAAAGAAAATTCAATAGGTGGATTTTGATATATTCTACCCATCTTGATAGCAGAAAAATACATTACTTCCATTATCTTTGTATACTCAGTCATAGAGAAAAAGATATTAAAATAATTTTATGGTACTAAAAAAAAAAGCAATTTTGGTTAGAAAAAATGTAATGTAACTAACATCTTTGTGACCTTGAAGTAGACCAAGATTTTTTCTTTTTTTAAACAGGACACAAGGGACTTCCCTGGCAGTCCAGTGGTAAAGAATCCGCCTTCCAATGCAGGGGACGCAGGTTAGATCCCTGGTCGGGGAACTAAGATCCCCCATGCTGCAGGGCAACTAAGCCTGCGCGCCACAACTACTGAGCCCCGATGCCTCAACGAGAGAGCCCACGTGCCACAAACTGCAGAGCCCACGTACTCTGGAGCCTGCGCACCATAACCAGAGAGAGAAAACCCGCATGCAACAACTAGAGAGAAGCCCATGAGCTGCAACGAAGAGTCCACATGCCGCAACTAAGACCCAACACAGCCAAGGAAGGAAGGAAGGAAGGCTAGCCATCAAAGCCTTATTTAAACAGGACATGAAAAAGCATTAACCACAAAGGAAAATTTTGATAAGTTGAATTATGCTGAAATTAAGAACTTCTGTTCACCAGAAGATACCATTGAGAGAGTAAAAAGACAATCCACAGAGTGGGGTAAGATATTGCAACGTTTATATCTAACAAAGGGCTTGTAGCGAGAATATATTAAGAACTCTTACAAATCAATAGGAAAGAAAACAACCTACTAGGAAAATGAGCAAAGTCCTTTATTAATGCTTTGCAAGACATCAAAATGGGCAATAAACATATAAAAAGGTGCTCAATTTCATTAGTCATCAGGGAAATGCAAGTTAAAACCATAATGCAATATCACTACATTTCCATCAGAATGGCTCAAATGAAAAAGTATTGGCAAGTATGTGGAGCAACTGGAACTCTCATACGCTTCTTTTGGTAGTGTAAATTGGTAGAATCACATTGAAAAACTACTTGGCAGTATCTGCTGGAGTTGAATAAACACATGCCCTTTTCAATGTACGTAGGTATGCAAAAGGAAAGTGTCCTTATGTCCACCAAAAGACATGTATAGTGCTCCCAGCAACACTTTTTATAATAGCCCCAAACTGGGAACTACCCAGTTGCCCAGCAGCAGAAGAATGGAAAATTGTGGTAAATTCATACAAGGAAATACTATACAGCAATATGAGTAATCTACAAGCACATGAAATATGGATAAATCTCATAAATGTAATGCTGAGCAAAAGAAGCCAGACACAAAAGAGTACATATGTATGATTCCACTCAAATGAAGGGCAAAACTGGCAAAACTAATCAGTGTTGTCAGAAGTCAGAAATACCCTTGGGAGGAAAATGACTAAGGACTAGGAGGGGACATGCAAGGGACTTTCGGGGTGCTGGAGATGTTCTATTTCTTGATCTGGGCACTGATTACCAGAGTTCTATATTTATGCTATACTTTAATAAAGAGTTAAAAAAATTAGATACATATATCAAGAATCTTTTTTTTAAATCAAGAATCTTAAAAATGTATCTTTTGTCTTGGTAATTTCACCTCTAGGAATCTATAAAATTAATATTTTATTGTTATAGCTTATTTATATAACCTTATCTACTAGGAACTGTGCTAGGTGCTTTACATACATTAACCCACTTGTTTGTTTCTTTTTAAATAAATTTATTTATTTATTTTTTGGCTGTGTTAGGTCTTCGTTGCTGTGCACAGGCTCTCTCTAGTTGCGGTGAACAGGGGCTACTCTTCGTTGCGGTGCGTGGGCTTCTCATTGCGGTGGCTTCTCTTGCTGCGGAGCACAGTCTCTAGTCGTAGTCGTGGCTCGCAGGCTCTAGAGTGTAGGCTCAGTAGTTGTGGCGCACGGGCTCAGTTGCTCCGCAGCATGTGGGATCTTCCCGGACCAGGGCTCAAAACCATGTCCCCTGCATTGGCAGGCGGATTCTTAACCACTGCGCCACCAGGGAAGCCCAAGCCACTTGCTTTTGTGAATCAAAAATTTCCATTTTATTTCCTAATTTGTTATTGCTAACATAAAAATAAGCTATCTTTTTCTATGTATTTATCTTTTATCAGGACACTTGACTGAATTATTTTCATTCTAATAGTTTCTTTGGATAATTCTCTTGAATTTTCTAAGTAAACATCATATCATCTGCAAATAATGATAATTCTGTCTTTTCCTTTACAAAATGTGTCTTATTGCACTGATTGGACAGTTTTATTAAGGATAGTGGGCATCCTTATCTTACTCCTGACTTTAGTGGAATGAACTCTATTGCTTTTCGTTTCATATGTACATTCATTTTCATGTTAAAAAAGAAAAAAGTTTCATTCTATTTCTATTTCATCAAGATTTCTAATTTAGAATAGCTGTATCAAATTCCTTCTGAACCTCTAGAATATGGTCTTTCTTTTTTAATCTATTTAACATAAACATTGCCTTAATACATTTTATATTGCTTAACTAGTTTTGCATTCCTGTAATAAAATATGTTTGGACAGGATATATTATTCTTCTGATATACTTCTAGGAGTATTTGTTTTTATAGTTGGCCCAAGGATTATATAGAATTTTAAAAGTATATTTACATGTTTAGATTTTTTTCTCCCCCTTAATTTTGATATATTATGGTCAAAGAACATGTCCTATAAGAATTCAAAAAAGTAATGTTTACCTTTTTGCCAGTTTTTCTAAATGTCCTGTGAACATTTAATAACAACGTATGAGACACAAAATTTTAAATGTATTTGTGAGGGATATAAGATTCTAAACCTATTATAATTAAGTTATTAATGATATCATTCAAAATGTTCCTATTCTTATTTTCTCTGCACTTGATAAAATATTCTCAGAGAAATGTTAAATGTCTCACTATGATTATAATTTTTTCTTTTCCCTTATATTTCTTCTGGTTTTTGCTTTATATATATTTGTTAGGTGTCTAATGGTTTATGATGTCTATCTTCTTTGTGAATTGTACCTTTTATCATTAAAAATATTCTTCTTTGTTCCATTTAACTTCTGTGTGTCTTGGGTTTTTTCACGTTAATAAATGCCTTCCTTGCTCTCTTTTTGTTTGCATTTTTCTGGTACATCTCTGACCATTCTTTTAGTGTCATCATTTTGGTTTCATTTAAAATGTCTCTTATCAACAATATTTAGACTGTTCTTTGCTCAATTTGAGAGTCTTCATCTTTTAATGGTGGGATCTAACCTATTTACACATAGGGTGATAGTTTAGATACATTGGGCTTATTTCTACCCTCTTATTCTTTATATTTTTGGTTAATTATATATTCATGTTACTTCCTCCTGTCCCTCTTATTTTTCCAGAATGATCCAGCTTCTTTTTCTGTAATGATGTGGAAGTCATGTATCCTGTTTCTATCTTGCTAGAGCTTATCTGTCAATTTTATTAGATACATCTTCTAAAAAATTAATTTCAAGTCATCAACAGTAGCAATGAAAAGATAAATACTAATGTTGGAAGAGAGTAATGAAATGGGCATTTTTACACATTATTGGTGGGAATGCAAAATCTTATCCCATGTTTCCAGGTGTTTATAGTGAGGGGGTGGGGAAAGTAGCCCTGATTACGTGGCTTAAACCAGGGAGGGTCTGGGGCTATCTCAGTCTCATCCAAGCTACCAAACTGACGGATGAAATTTCCAAATGAAAAGCCAAGTATTCTTGGTGAGAAAGGATGAAAACAGATGTTGGCATGGCAACCAGTACCCTCTACAATCGTCACTGTAACATTGTTTATAACTGAGAAAACTTGGAAGCAACCTAAATGTCCTTCTGTTCTTCTGGGGAGATCAAGAGAATCTTGATTTGGGAATTCCCTGGTGGTCCATTGGTTAGGATTCAGCTCTCTCACTGCCGGGGCCCCAGGTTCCCGGGTTTGATCACTGGTCGGGGAACTAAGAACCCGTATGCCTCACGGCGCGGCCAAAAATAATAGAATCTTGATTTGCACAGAGTTTTGGAATATAGTGGGGTCTCCAGAGGCATAGATAGGAGAATAAGAAGACCCTGGGGCTGGAAAGTCATGGAAAATTTTGGGTCTTGTGCAATGAATGCCAAGTCATGAGGGAATAGAGATTATAAGGAAGTTCAAGTAACTGACAAGCAAAGAGGAAAACTGACCAGAGGAGCAGATATTCAGAGAGGAACAGAAAAGTCATGAGAGAGTAGTCAGGCCCTTGATTTCTGCTCTTTCTGAAGTTTGGTTTTCAGCTTTTTTGGGTTGTTACGTATATCACTTCAGTAGACCTCCTTTTCCCTGAAATAATATGAGTCCCTATTCCTTGCAAGCAAAAGGCATGTCATGGAGATAAAATCAACATATTGTGACAGTGTGAGGGCTTCTTATGACAGATCTGTATTTAAAGATAAGAGGCAAGTCAAATTATCTAGTAAGCCCTTTATCCTCATCTACATCTCTGAGCTCAGCCTACTCTACTAGCTGCCATCCCTCCTCTGTGCTCCTTTTGTCCCTCACAAACTTCTCTCTCACCAGAGTCCTCTTTCCCCCTAATTTTTAGCCTTCCTTCCTTTTTCCCTTGACTATTTCATATGATCTCAACTGTCATCTTTGAGCAGATGATGCCAGAGCTCTCTTTTGAGCTCCCAGCCTGTATTTCCTTGGTCCTGCTGGACATTCCAACTCTGCTGTCCTTCCGTCTCCTCCAAAGCAGCATGTCTCAGAGCTCATTATCTTTTTTCCAAAACTGGCTCTTCCTTTTGTATTCAGTTAATGGCACCATGATTCCCTCGGGAAACCAGACTGGTACACCTTTTCTCTCCTCTTTCCCTTGTCCCCATCCCTACTTCACCCAGTTAGTTGCTGAGCTCTGTCATTTTTGTATCTGAAACATTACTGCATTTGATCCATATCCCTCTTTGCCACTATCGCTCCTTTTGCTCAGATCTGTTTTGTTTTTTTTAAATTTTTTGGCCATGCTGCGTGGCATGCAGGATCTTAGTTCCCTGACCAAGGATTGAACCTGAGCCCCCTGCATTGGAAGCACGGAGTCTTAACCACTGGACCACCAGGGAAGTCCCATCAGATCTACTGAAAGTTCCCTCAGGGCTTTAGTTTTTCTAATTTTCTGACCATAGAAAACCACCTGTGTAAATACCCAGGCAATTTTTTTTAAAAGTCTATTATGTAGGCTAGGATTGGATAGATATAGGACAAGGCCAGTTATTGCAAGAAATGTATGTCTAGAGTTAGGGAAAGTTGTTAAGAATTAGTTAGGGAGGGACTTCCCTGGTGGTGCAGTGGTTAAGACTCCACGCTCCCAAAGGAGGGGGCCTGGATTCGATCCCTAGTCAGGGAACTAGATCCTACATGCATGCCGCAACTAAGAGTTCGCATGCCACAACTAAGGAGTCCACAAGCTGCAACTAAGGAGCCCACCTGCTGCAACTAAGGAGCCCATATGCTGCAACAAAGGAGACCGCGAGCCACAACTAAGGAGCCTGCCTTCTGCAACTAAGACCTGACACAACCAAAAAAAAAAGAATTAGGGAGTAAGCCTGAAGAGGTAACTAGAATAGTTATATGACTAAATAGGAGAGAAGAGGGGATAAGGCTAAAAAAAAAGACAAACTGGACACAGAAATATTTTTAGTATCCCCAAGGAATGCTGTAAATGTTTAGTAGTAAATGTTTAGTTAGTAAATTGGGTACATGTTTAGTTAGTAAATTGGGTAGCATTCTGTAATTCTGGAAACAGCAATGGGAGGAGCTGGAGGTAACAGGGTACAGCAGAGGTAGGGATGCCTCCATGTGAACTGGGATGGGTTTAAATAGAGTCAGGGAGCACAGATAATTTTGGCCATCTCCACTTCTGTAAACTTTGGCAAATTAAACAAAGCTTAAGTCTCACTTGTCTGGCTAGCCAATGTGGAAGAGGAAAAATGAAGCCATCGATCTCAGGTGAATTGGGGTCTGCATTTCCTGAGCCCCATAGCATGTGAGAATGGTCAGGTTGTTTTAGAGAGCTCTGAGGCAACAGCCTCAGCTTCAACCTCAACCTCAGCCTCAGCCCCAATCTACCTGCACACGGCTTTCCCCATTTGATTCCTCCTATATACATTAACGGATTAATCTTAGCAAATTTCAGCTCTGGTATTGTCACTCTTCAGCTAAAGAAATTTCGCTAGCTTCCCATAGACTCAAGAGTAAAATCCCAATACAATCTTCAGCCTAGCTTTCAAGGAAGTATGATAGATGTAAAAGCAATCGATTTTGGCATGGAAGGCCTGGGTCCAAATACTAGTTCTGACAACTATCTATGGGGCCTTGGTCAAGTTATTTTAATTGTCAGAGCCTGCTTCCTCATCTGTAAAATGTAGATGATACTCAATTTCACACAGTTGTTGTGAGAGATAAAGAAGATAACATGTATCTAGTACACAGTACCTTGATCAATAATTTCCTCTTTTCCTTACTTCATTACCCAGCTTCAACTTACTTTTTCTAAAACTATTTTTATCCGTATTTCTCTTTATGCATTATTGGTTCTAGTAAAACAGAATTGCTCACATCCCTGGTATCACACCAGATTCTTCAGAGATCTCTGCCTAGGTTCGTTTGCCATTTCATTCTATTCATTCAAAAATATCCATTAAATGACTATGATGTGCCAGGCGCTGTTCCAGAACCTGGGGATCCTAAAGTGAACAAGTTACATGGAGTTTTCTTTCTAGACTGCAGTCCTTCTCCATGGATTGCTCTTTCCTCTACACAATGAAATTCTGTCTTTCAAAATTTAATACAAATGCTTCATCATTCATTCAACAAATACTTGCTGAACACTTACTATGTGCAGATTCCTGGCTCAGGCAGTAAGGATACAACTGTGGAAAGGATACCACTCATTCATCATGTCGTCTGTGGAGAACATGGACAAGTAAAGAGGCTGCAATGAGGGTGCCATAAAGAAACATCCTAGAGGAGATGTCTAAGTGCTTCCCAAAGTTTCTCACATCAGAGCACACACAGGTGATTGTTCTTGGCTGGAGATGACTGACCAGGATGTCTAGCTACCCCAGGCTCTGCCTGGCCACCCCAAGGATTGAGGGGAGGGGGTGGTCACTGTCTCAGCGCAATGGTACTCCATTCACAACATACTTGTTGGTTTGATCTAGGCTAAGACCTGAAGGATAAGTAGATGCTAAATAGGAGAAAAGATATTCCTGGCCTTTCACTTATTTAACAAGTCTTTATTAAGAATCTACTATGTGCCAGACACTGTGCCCAGGGCTAGGAATACAACAGTGAACACAGAACCTGCCCTTAAGGAACTTTTACTTAAGGGATACAGACAAATGGACAGGCAATTACAATATTGAGGTAAGTGCTCTGATGGAGATAAGCTCAGAGGGCTATGGGATCTTACCCAGGTGTGAGAAGTCAGAGATTTACAGGGTGGTAAAATATAACTTTAGACCTTCAAGTAAGTGGTGGGAGTGGGAGGTGAGAAAGGCATTCCAAGGAGAAGGGAATATGGTAGAAGTGAGATAATCATGGCACATTTTCGCCTTGCTATCCCCAAAAACCCTATGCTCAATATGCCATCTTCTTCCACACCTCTATGCTTTGCCCATGCTCCCCTTCCCTGCCAACTCATGTTCTGGAAGCCAGCTCAAGCCACTTCCTCTTTGAAAGACTTCCCCAGGCAAAATTAGTCATTCCCTCCTCTCTCCTTCTACACTGATGACTCTACTGTATGAACCAAAAATCTGGACACATTGTCTGACAGTGAATTCTTTTTCTGATATGTAATTTTATTAGATACTATAGATATGGAAATTAAATCATGTTTTATTCATTTAACAAGTTGTCTTTAGTAAACAGAATAGAGAAAACAACCAGATATTATATACTATATATTATCTGTGTCATTATTTTTGTTATTCATCTACTGTCAAAATTGATGGCAATGTTGTGTATATACAAATCTAAAGAGTTTATAATGTTAAATAACTGTTAATTTTAATTTTTGCTACTATTTCTATGCTAGGCTCTGAACATTTACTTGTATTATGATGATTTTTTTTTAACTTTTAATGGCTGTTCATTACTTTTCTGATTGTCTGATATACTGTCAGAGAGAGGATAACTGGAATAATATGTTTGGAATATTCTCTCAACAATAATCCCTAAGTATTTTCATTAGTAATTTTTACAGTCTCCTTATTTGGGTCCAGTTCCTTCATTTTGTGACTCTTCTATGTAAATTACTTCTCTCTCCTGGTACTGTGCTCTGATAACATAGTGGTGAGCAAGGAAGACAGGGTCCCTGACTCAGTAAGTAACTGTGTTCTCACTGATCAGCCCTCAAGCCTCTCGTGTATTAGCTAGCCCCTGTGCTTCTGAGCAGATCCACTATTTCCTGGATCTACAGCTCTTTTCCTTTCCCACTGCTATAGTTCAAGGTCTTATTATCTTCCACCTCCAATTAAAAAAAAAAAAGCCCTCCCTAACTGGTTTCTTATCCATCCAACTAGTCAACATGAGATTTCTAAAATGCAAATCTTTGGACTGATTTTCAATTGCCCACAAAATTAAGTCCTGACTCTCGGACTTCCTATGTAAACCCCTGCGGAACTTCTCTCTGGGTGTAAGACCTGTCTTATCTCTGGGTATTCTCCAGCTTGCACCCAAAGTTCAAGCAATGTCTTACTGCTTGCAGTAAGTACAGGACCTACCTGTTCGCGAAGTTTTGTCTACGAGGAGAGGATTTGGGGGCGGTTACTAGGAGATTATCAACCATTAAAGGAAGAGCCTTCACCAGAGGCTGGAAATGGGACGCCTCAAGCTTGCTGTGAAAGTACACATTTTTTCCCCAGTCCTAAGTAGATCCCATTTTTGTGATCTTAGGATGCCCTCTCTAGCTGAGCCATTCTTACTACCTAATTCCAACCCCTTTCCGACCCACAGCATCAAAAGGAACTGTGCTTTTAAGCCTCCATTTTTTTGTTTCTTAAGTTCCCTGGGCCTGGGACGTCTTTACCTCCCAGCAGGCATTGCGATCTCTTATTCCGTGTTCACGATTCGGGAAACTTTCCTTTCTCGCTCGCCCACTCGGCCTCCCCACGTGGGGCTTCTACCGTCTGGTGCGCTTATAGTTCTGTGATCGCAGGCCTGGCACCTGCGGTGGTGCATTTAGCTACTGCTCCACCAGGCCCGTGAGCCGCCTGCACCTGAACCATCGCCGATGCCCCGCACCATCCACTGCACGCCACAGGAGCTCCGGGCTCACGCCGGGACTGGAGGGACAGGGAATCGGTACTCCAGGGTCGCTGATGAAGCGCTGCCTCCGGTCACGTGACGCGCCGGTTGTCACGCGGGGGCGGCTCACCTGACCAGGGTGTCACGTGGCCCGGCCCGCTGGGAGAGAGGAGACCGGCGGGCCATGGCAGGTTCCACGCTCTGGTTTTCGCTGCTGCTGGCGGCAGCGTTCGCTGGGCGGGCGACGGCCCTGTGGCCATGGCCCCAGTACATCCAAACCTCCGAGCGGCGCTACACCATCTTCCCGTACAGCTTCCAATTCCAGTACCACGTCAGTTCGGCCGCGCAGGTGGGCTGCTCCGTCCTCGACGAGGCCTTCCAGCGCTACCGTGAACTGCTCTTCGGTTCCGTGTCCTTCCACTTTCCCCAACCCATGGGTGAGTCGGACCTGCCCTGTCTCGTTCCCGGGCTCCGAGAGGGCCTGCCTTGGGACAACTCCCCCAAACCTCCTGAAACGCCCTTCCTTTGGCTTTTGACCAACCCTCTAGTCTATCCCAGTACTCTAGCCTCTTCTTACACCTGCCCTTTTTCTCCAGCTGTCCTCTTAGCCTCCCCAAGGATTAGTCCCCCACCTCCATTCACTTCTTCATCGAGCTGACTTCTGCGGCCAGGGCTTATGCGGAATCCTGCCCTCGGGCTATGTATTTCACCAAAAATGTCTGCTTTAGGACTACAGTTCATTCAGGATAGCAAATTACTGAAAATACAGTGCCAGTAGACATCTGACCGTGGTCAAGTGTCCAGGGTCCTAGTGAGGCTGTGACCAGAGCTGGGGAGAGGAGACCAGAGCTGACACTCAAAATTGGTAAGACAAGACAAGAGAGATATGCAAAATTACATAAAAGTATCTGACACATAACATATTAGGTAAATGTTTAAACTGTGAGAAAAATCATAGAACACTTGCATAAGGAAATGTGTTTTGAGCAGCCACTTAAAGTGAGGTGGTGGATGTACAGAAATTGGCCAGGACGGAAAGGACGGTATTTGAGGAAGGAAGGCAGGCTTAGGCAGAGGCACAAAGGGTTATGATTGAGCTCAAAGTGCTTGGCTGGTGTGTGCAATGAGAGTGGGGTGGCTGGGGAGGGTTGAGGTTGGGGAGAGTGTGGGATTGAAGAGTCGGGAGTGCTTTGGATCTGAAATAGCATGGGCTGGCAGTTTTCTTTAAGGCAGCTGCTGAAAATTGTGTTTGAGGATGATTATTTCACAGCAAATAGAAGAATAGAGTCATGAATAGAGTCAGCAATGCAAAGAAAGAAAATTCTACTTTATGGGCTTAAAATTTAGAATTTTCTAGAAGCTCTCCTGGAATCTAGTTCTCTGGTTATGAGGTATAGGTGTTTATGGAGGGAAGCCATATTTATGGTTGAGCCATATGGTAGTGTCATTTTTTTTCTGGCGTTTCAAGTATGCTTAAATTACTTTCAAAAGTTGTCATATGAGGGACTTCCCTGGTGGTGCAGCGGTTAAGAATCCACCTGCCAATGCAGGGGATATGGGTTCGAGCCCTGGTCCGGGAAGATCCCACATGCCGTGGAGCAACTAAGCCCTTGTGTCACAACTACTGAGCCTGTGCTTCAGAGTCCGCGAGCCACAACTACTGAGCCCGCGCGCCTAGAGCCTGTGCTCCGCAACAAGAGAATCCACCGCAACGAGAAGCCCGCACATCACTACGAAGATTAGCCCATGCTCACCACAGCTAGAGAAAGGCCGCATGCAGCAATGAAGACCCAATGGAGCCAAAAAATATATATATATAATTAATTAATTAATTTTTAAAAAGACGTTTAAAAAGTGTTGTCGTTTGATATGTAGAATTAAAAGTATTTAATCAAAAAAAATGGCACTTAGAGTGTGACAGATGATTTAGGGAAAGAAATAGCATCAAAGGTAGTTCTTCACTGGTAAGATGCATTAGGCCAAGGAGGATAAAAGGTATGCTCTTGTGTCCATGGTCGATCACATACTTCTCTGAATCCTTCATGACAAGTAATAGAATGCTTCACATAAAACTGGCACTCAGAATATGTTTATTTTGGTATAGAAAAGTTAGGGACTGACTTAAATCTGTCACCTAATTGGTGGTTTCGTATGTGCGTATTCCAGTGCTGGGCACTCAGTGGTTACAGGAAAAATATATGACCCAGTCCCAAGCTTTGCAGTCCAACTGGGGAATATGAAGCAAAAGGATACAGTGTGTTTAAAATGCTTAACAGGGCTTCCCTGGTGGCGCAGTGGTTGAGAATCCGCCTGCCGATGCAGGGGACACGGGTTCGTGCCCCAGTCCGGGAAGATCCCACATGCCGCGGAGCAGCTGGGCCCGTGAGCCATGGCCACTGAGCCTGCGCGTCCGGAGCCTGTGCTCTGCAACGGGGGAGGCCACAACAGTGAGAGGCCC
>NC_041224.1:64110431-64111471 GCF_002837175.3 Physeter macrocephalus | reverse complement strand
GTCCGGGAAGATCCCACATGCCGCGGAGCAGCTGGGCCCGTGAGCCATGGCCACTGAGCCTGCGCGTCCGGAGCCTGTGCTCTGCAACGGGAGAGGCCACAACAGTGAGAGGCCCGCGTACCGCAAAAAATAAAATAAAATAAAATAAAATGCTTAACAGACACAGGGAACTACATTCAATATCCTGTAATAAACCATAATGGAAAATAATATGAAAAAGAATATATGTATCGATATATATGTATAACTGAATCACTTTGCTATACATCAGAAACTAACACAACATTGTAAATCAACTATACTTTAAAATAAAAGGCTTAAAAGGTAATTAGAATGTTTACTAGTATTATATAAATTAGGATTATTCCTATACTTATAAAAATTAAGCCTTTACCAGCATTGCTATAGGACTAGAGTTGAATCAAGAAAAGAGAAATAGGGAGGTTATGTGACAATGGTGTGCTGTAAATTCCCTAATGAAACAGATTTAGAGACAGATAAGAAACTAAATAAAATGTTTATTTCAATTTATTACCTCCCTGTAAATGAATTTGCTCTATTAGTTGAGGGGTTTTATCCACTGACATAATGAAAGGTGTTTTGGATGAACATTACCAAAGATAGACAAGTAACTTCTCTCGCTGATGTTCCTCCTATGGAGTCGTCTCTTTGGAATACAGGTTCCTGGAGAGGCTTTCAAATGACTTGAGCCATAATCCTATTTCTGCGAAAAGAAGGAAGAATCTATGGAGGAAAACAACATCAACAAAGCCCAAACTGTAGTATATTTCCCTATGGGGTTGATTTTATTAAAGAAAACAACATATGCAAGTTAAAACTTAGCTAAAGCTTCTCCTCCAGATAACTTCCTTCCTTGTAGGCTTTGGGCAGTGTCTTTCTTTTTTTTTTGAATATTTGAATTTTATTTTATTTATTTTTTATACAGCAGGTTCTTATTGGTTATCCATTTTATACACATCAGTGTATACATGTCAATCCCAATCTCCCAATTCATCACGCCCCCCCTCCAACCCCCCGCC
>NC_041224.1:64107831-64109640 GCF_002837175.3 Physeter macrocephalus | reverse complement strand
TAGTTTTGATTTGCATTTCTCTAATAATTAGTGATGTTGAGCAGCTTTTCATGTGCTTCTTGGCCATCTGTATGTCTTTGGAGAAATGTTAATTTAGGTCTTCTGCCCATTTTTGTATTGGGTTGTTTGTTTTTTTAATATTGAGCTGCATGAGCTGTTTATATATTTTGGAGATTAATCCTTTGTCCGCTGATTCATTTGCAAATATTTTCTCCCATTCTGAGGGTTGTCTTTTCGTCTTGTTTGTAGTTTGCTTTGCAAAAGCTTTTAAGTTTCATTAGATCCCTTTTGTTTATTTTTGTTTTTATTTCCATTATTCTAAGAGGTGGATCAAAAAAGATCTTGCTGTGATTTATGTCAAAGAGTGTTCTTGTGTTTTCCTCTAGGAGTTTTATGGTGTCCAGTCTTTCATTTAGGTCTCTAATCCATTTTGAGTTTATTTTTGTGCATGGTGTTAGGTAGTGTTCCAATTTCATTCTTTTACATGTAGCTGTCCAGTTTTCCCAGCACCACTTATTGAAGAGACTGTCTTTTCTCCACGTATATCCTTGCCTCCTTTGTCACAGATTAGTCAACCATAGGTGCGTGGGTTTATCTCTGGGCTTTCTATCCTGTTCCATTGATCTATATTTCTGTTTTTGTGCCAGTACCATATTGTCTTGATTACTGTAGCTTTGTAGTATAGTCTGAAGTCAGGGAGTCTGATTGCTCCAGCTCCGTTTTTTTCCCTCAAGACTGCTTTGGCTATTTGGGGTCTTTTCTGTCTCTATACAAATTTTAAGATTTTTTTGTTCTAGTTCTGTGAAAAATGCCATTGGTAGTTTGATAGGGATTGCTTTGAATCTGTAGATTGCTTTGGGTAGAATAGTCATTTTCACAATGTTGATTCTTCCAATCCAAAAACATGGTTTATCTCTCCATCTGTTTGTGTCATCATTGATTTCTTTCATCAGTGTCTTATAGTTTTCTGAGTACAAGTCTTTTAACTCCTTAGGTAGGTTTATTCCTAGGTATTTTATTCTTTTTGTTGCAATGGTGAATGGGATTATTTCCTTAATTTCCCTTTCTGATCTTTCATTGTTAGTTCATAGGAATGCAAGAGATTTCTGTGCATTTATTTTGTATCCTGCAACTTTACCAGATTCATTTGATAAGCTCTAGTAGTTTTCTGGTGGCATCTTTAGGATTCTCTATGTATAGTATGTCATCTACAAACAGTGACAGTTTTACTTGTTCTTTTCCAATTTGTATTCTTTTATTTCTTTTTCTTCTCTGATTGCCATGGCTAGGACTTCCAAAACTATGTTGAAAATAGTGGCCAGAGTGGACATCCTTGTCTTGTTCCTGATCTTTGAGGAAATGCTTTCAGTTTTTCACCATTGAGAATGATGTTTGCTGTGGGTGTGATATTTGTTTTTCTCTTTCTGACTTACTTCACTCTGTATGACAGTCTCTAGATCCATCCACATCTCTACAAATGACCCAATTTCGTTCCTTTTTATGGCTGAGTAATATTCCATTGTATATATGTACCACATCTTCTTTATCCATTCATTCATCTGTCAATGGGCATTTAGGTTGCTTCTGTGACCTGGCTATTGTAAATAGTGCTGCAATGAACATTGGGGTGCGTGTATCTTTTTGAATTATAGTTTTCTCTGGGTATATGCCCAAAGTAGTGGGATTGCTGGGTCATATGGTAATTCTATTTTTAGTTTTTTAAGGAACCTCCATTCTGTTCTCCATAGTGGCTGTATCAATTTACATTCCCACCAACAGTGCAAGAGGGTTCCCTTTTCTCCACACCCT
>NC_041224.1:64105490-64106999 GCF_002837175.3 Physeter macrocephalus | reverse complement strand
AATTTTAAGATTTTTTTGTTCTAGTTCTGTGAAAAATGCCATTGGTAGTTTGATAGGGATTGCTTTGAATCTGTAGATTGCTTTGGGTAGAATAGTCATTTTCACAATGTTGATTCTTCCAATCCAAAAACATGGTTTATCTCTCCATCTGTTTGTGTCATCATTGATTTCTTTCATCAGTGTCTTATAGTTTTCTGAGTACAAGTCTTTTAACTCCTTAGGTAGGTTTATTCCTAGGTATTTTATTCTTTTTGTTGCAATGGTGAATGGGATTATTTCCTTAATTTCCCTTTCTGATCTTTCATTGTTAGTTCATAGGAATGCAAGAGATTTCTGTGCATTTATTTTGTATCCTGCAACTTTACCAGATTCATTTGATAAGCTCTAGTAGTTTTCTGGTGGCATCTTTAGGATTCTCTATGTATAGTATGTCATCTACAAACAGTGACAGTTTTACTTGTTCTTTTCCAATTTGTATTCTTTTATTTCTTTTTCTTCTCTGATTGCCATGGCTAGGACTTCCAAAACTATGTTGAAAATAGTGGCCAGAGTGGACATCCTTGTCTTGTTCCTGATCTTTGAGGAAATGCTTTCAGTTTTTCACCATTGAGAATGATGTTTGCTGTGGGTGTGTCATATATGGCCTTTATTATGTTGAGGTAGGTTGCCTCTCTGCCCACTTTCTGGAGAGTTTTTATCATAAATGGGTGTTGAATTTTGTCAAAAGCTTTTTCTGCATCTATTGAGATGATCATATGGTTTTTATTCTTCAGTTTGTTAATATGGTGTATCACATTGATTGATTTGCCTGTACTGAAGAATCCTTGCATCCCTGGGATAAATCCATTTGATCATGGTGTATGATCCTTTTAATGGGTTGTTGGATTATGTTTGCTAGTATTTTGTTGAGGATTTCTACATCTATATTCATCAGTGAAACTGGTTTGTAATTTTTTTGTTGGATCTTTCTCTGGTTTTGGTATCAGGGTGATGGTGGCCTCAAAGAATGAGTTTGAGAGTGTTCCTTCCTCTAAAATTTTTTGGAAGAGTTTGAGAAGGATGGGTGTTAGCTCTTCTCTAAATGATTGATAGAATTCACCTGTGAAGCCATCTTGTTCTGGACTTTTCTCTGTTGGAAGATTTTTAATCACAGTTTCAATTTCAATACTTGTGATTGGTCTGTTAATATTTTCTGTGTCTTCCTGGTTCAGTCTTGGAAGGTTATACCTTTCTAAGAATTTGTCCATTTCTTCCAGGTTGTCCATTTTATTGGCATAGAGTTGCTTGTAGTAGTCCCTTAGGATACTTTGTATTTCTACAGTGTCTGTTGTAATTTCTCCTTTTTCATTTTTAATTTTATTGATTTGAGTCCTCTCCCTCTTGATGAGTCTGGCTAATGGTTTATCAATTTTGTTTATCTTCTCAAAGAACCAGCTTGTAGTTTTATTGATCTGTGCTATTGTTATCTTTGTTTCTATTTCATTTATTTCTGCTCTGATCTTTATGATT
>NC_041224.1:64104843-64105369 GCF_002837175.3 Physeter macrocephalus | reverse complement strand
CATAGGTTTTGGACCGTTGTGGTTTCTTTGTCATTTGTCTCTAGGTATTTTTTGATTTCCTCTTTGATTTCTTCAATGATGTCTTGGTTATTTAGTAACGTATTGTTTGGCCTCCATGTTTTGTGTTTTTTACGTTTTTTTCCCTGTAATTGATTTCTAATCTCATAGTGTTGTGGTCAGAAAAGATGCTTGATATGATTTCAGTTTTCTTAAATTTATTGAGGCTTGATTTGTGACCCAAGATGTGATCTATCTTGGAGAATGTTCCATGTGCACGTGAGACGAAAGTGTAATCTGCTGTTTTTGGATGGAATGTCCTGTAAATATCAATTAAATCTATCTGATCTATTGTGTAATTTAAAGCTTGTGTTTCCTTACTAATTTTGTTTGGATGATCTGTCCGTTGGTGTAAGTGAGGTGTTAAAGTCCCCCACTATTATTGTGTTACTGTCAATTTCCTTTTTTATAGCTGTTAGCAGTTGCCTTATGTATTGAGGTGCTCCTATGTTGGGTGCATATATATTTA
>NC_041224.1:64090738-64104656 GCF_002837175.3 Physeter macrocephalus | reverse complement strand
GTTTAAGGTAATTATCGATATGTATGTTCCTATTACCATTTTCTTAATTGTTATGGGTTTGTTTTTGTAGGTCCTTTTCTTCTCTTGTGTTTCCCACTTAGAAAAATTCCTTTAGCATTTGTTGTAGAGCTGATTTGGTGGTGCTTTTAAGAATTCTCTTACCTTTTGCTTCTCTGTAAAGCTTTTGATTTCTCCATTGAATCTGAATGAGATCCTTGCTGGGTAGAGTAATCTTGGTTGTAGGTTCTGCCCTTTCATCACTTTAAATATATCGTGCCACTCCCTTCTGGCTTGTAGAGTTTCTGCTGAGAAATCAGCTGTTAACCTTATGGGAGTTCCCTTGTATGTTATTTGTCGTTTTTCCCTTGTTGCTTTCAATAATTTTTCTTTGTCTTTAATTTTTGTCACTTTGATTACTATGTGTCTTGGCGTGTTTCACCTTGGGTTTATCCTGTAAGGGACTTGCTGCACTTCCTGGACTTGGGTGGCTATTTCCTTTCCCATGTTAGGGAAGTTTTCAACTATAATCTCTTCAAATATTTTCTCAGGTCCTTTCTCTCTGTCTTCTCCTCTGGGATCCCTATAATGTGAGTGTTGTTGCATATAATGTTGTCCCAGAGGTTTCTTAGGCTGTCTTCATTTTTTAAAATTGTTTTTTCTTTATTCTGTTCCGCAGCTGTGAATTCTGCCATTCTGTCATCCAGGTAATTTATCCGTTATTCTGCCTCACTTATTCTGCTATTGATTCCTTCTAGTGTATTTTTCATTTCAGTTATTGTATTGTTCACGTAGAGCTGGGTGTTGCCCTAGTGGGCAGAGCTCAGTAAAACTTTAATCTGCTTGTCTGCTGATGGGTGGGGCTGGGTTCCCTCCCTGTTGGTTGTTTGGCCTGAGGCAACCCAACACTGGAGCCTGCCCAGCTCTTTGGTGGGGCTAATGACGGACTCTGGGAGGGCTTATACCAAGGAGTGCTTCCCAGAACTTCTGCTGCCAGTGTCCTTGTCCCCACGGTGAGCCACAGCCACCCTCTGCCTCTGCAGGAGACCCTCCAACACTAGAAAGTAGGTCTGGTTCAGTCTCCTATGGGGGTCACTGCTCCTTCCCCTGGGTCCCGATGTGCACACTACTTTGTGTGTGCCCTCCAAGAGTGGAGTCTCTGTTTCCCCCAGTCCTGTTGAAGTCCTGCAATCAAGTCCCGCTAGCCTTCAAAGTCTGATTCTCTAGGAATTCTTCCTCCTGTTGCCAGACCCCCAGGTTGGGCAGGCTGACACAGGACTCAGAACCTTCACTCCAGTGGGTGGACTTATGTGGTATAGGTGTTCTCCAGTTTGTGAGTCATCCACCCAGCAGTTACAGGTTTTGATTTTATTGTGATTGTGCCCCTCCTGCCATCTCATTGTGGCTTCTCCTTTGTCTTTGGATGTGGGGTATCTTTTTTGTTGAGTTCCAGTGTCTTCCTGTGGATGATTGTTCAGCAGTTTGTTGTGATTCTGGTGCTCTCGCAAGAGGGAGTGAGCGCACGTCCTTCTACTCTGCCATCTTGAATGAATCTCTCCTCCAGTGTCTTTTTTTTTTTTTTAATTTTATTTATTTTTTGGCTGTGTTGGGTCTTCGTTGCTGCACATGGGCTTTCTCTAGTTGCTGCGAGCAGGGGCTACTTTTTGTTGCGGTGCGTGGGCTTCTCATTGCAGTGGCTTATCTTGTTGCGGAGCATGGGCTGTAGGCGCGCGGGCTTCAGTAGTTGTGGCGCATGGGCTCAGTAGTTGTGGCTTGCGGGCTCTAGAGCTCAGGCTCAGTAGTTGTGGTGCATGGGCCTAGTTGCTCCGCAGCATGTGGGATCTTCCCAGACCAGGGCTCGAACCCGTGTCCCCTGCATTGTCAGATGGATTCTTAACCACTGTGCCACCAGGGAAGTCCCGTGGGCCAATGTCTGTCTTTTTTTTTTAAATTTTTTTAAATTTTTGGCTGCATTGGGTCTTCACTGTGGCGTGCGGGCTTTCTCTAGTTGCAGCAAGCGGGGGCTACTCTTCATTGTGGTGTGCAGGCTTCTCATTGCGGTGGCTTCTCTTGTTGCAGAGCACGGGCTGTAGGTGCGTGGGGTTCAGTAGCTGTGGCACATGGGCTCAGTAGTTGTGGCTCACGGCCTCTAGAGTGCAGGCTCAGTAGTTGTGGCGCATGGGCTTAGTTGCTCCGCAGCATGTGGGATCTTCCTGGACCAGGGCTCGAAGCCATGTCCTCTGCATTGGCAGGTGGATTCTTAACCACTGCACCACCAGCGAAGTCCCATGGGCCAGTGTCTTTCTTAATCCAGCACAGCTTCTGGTTTTGATCTGATCCTGGAATTCAGTGAAGTTCATACTTAAATTTTCTAAAAAACAAGTCTAGTGTTGAGGTTCAACTCTATTCTGAATTTTCCTCCAAGGGTTAGCTGTAGTCATTAATTGTAAATGATTTGTGGAAGTGTTTAGTATTTGCTACCTGTTTTATAATTGCCAGGTGTTTCTGCCAACTGGAGGGTGTGTGTTGCATGTTGTTAAACCTGTTAAATGGAATTATTTTAGATATTTGAATAAGCCTAGTTCTCTGTTTTGATTATTAAGCCACATCCTGTTTGCAAATCAAAGATCTGAGTATTTGGGATTGCACCCAACTAATGTTGCTACAAATACTTTTTGGGGTGCTTAATGGAGTTGATAAAGCCCAGATAAAGTGACTAAATCTGATTATGTCATATGACTGCATTCTTCTTTGCTTTTCCTGAAACTAGTTGATTGAATCCATAGTCCTTAATGGTTATTATAAAGTTCCAATCCTGTTCTGATGTTCACAGGCACATCCCTATGAGTTACTTAGGATGCCATTGTCCCTGAACAAAATAATTCCCACCACCCTTCCCCAGCCCTTTTATTCTAGAATGGAAGGAAGATTATTGTATGAGTATCTGCATCCTTCTGCAGCCATTATCAATATTTGATTTGCTCATCCTCAGATATTAAGTGACCAAGTTAATAAGTGGCATAATTCATTATAGTCTGAATCTCCTAAAATACCTCCTTTGGCCATTCCTTCTATACTTACGCCCAGAACATAGTAGATACTTATTTGTTGGATATATTAAAATTAACTTAAAAGGGCTGCTTTGTATAAAAGTTTGTAAAAAATGCGTCATGGTTTTTGTTTATTTATAAGATCATCAAAAAGGAGATGATTTGCAGGTTTCATTTAGAATTGATTGTCTTTCCTTTCAAGTTTCAAATTTGGAATATTAGCATGTGATTCCTCGGAAAGGAGGATCACACTATGCTGTGGTCCTAACTCAACCTGCCCTTAACCCATCACAAAATTGGAGATGCACTGGAAATGCATCTAGAGAGTGTAGGAAGAAAACCGATAAGGGGCAGCCTGGCTGGGGAGAAGAGTAACGCTGATTAGTTTTCTCCGCTCTAATTGGACTATTGGCTGTGTACACTTTAGCCTTTCCCATGACAAAGACAAGGCATAGTCCTGCAGAAGACTTACATATATTGTCTTAAAAGCAAAGAGGAAGAATACAATGCAGGAAGAGTTTTGTAGTAGAATTATTTTTCTTGTGAAGGGGTATGCAGAGGACGGAGGGATATATAAAGAGGAAAAATACAGTGATTTGGGAAGAATAGGTTGCAGGAGCATCGTTTTTAGTGAGGGGCAAAATAATTGTGTTCCATTTTGAATTCCTGGGCCTAGATTAGCTTGGCCTGCAGTCCTCAACCAGCCTCTCTTCTCACTGCTGAACCCAGGAAGCTCAGCTTGGTTAAGATGTGTGTGGGTAGTCTGGGCCTGGTTTATGAAAAATTCCAGTCTTATTTCCTTGAGCTATCGTTGCTTCCCCCTCACCCTGCTTGAAGACCTGTCTCAGTAGAGGACTCAGGGTCTGAAACATGATTTATTCAGGAGTCAGCCAGAGAATGTTTATTAATCACTTATTTAAACTATGTGCCCTTGGCAAATCGCCTAACTTGCAAGCACCTACTGCTGCTTTTATTTTTTTATGTGCCTACATTCCAAGCATTTCTGAGGATAACTAGGAGATAATGATGAGTGTATTTACAAACTTTGGAGGAGGATACACAGCAGAAGGAAGAACTTGGTGATTTTAAAAATGAAACAAAATACAAATAAAACTTCTAAGCCACAGAGCTGCCCTTCCTCCCGTCTCCTTCCACTCCACTTCCTCACCTCCACACAGAAGAGTGAAGCAGGGCATTGGAGGTTTTTTTTCCAGTTGATACTTTGTTTTTTGATTTGTTTTTGTTTTTAACAGCAGGTGTGGGATTTTTTTTTTCCTTATAGCTACTCAGTCTTTCTGGGGCATGTTGTCGATTTCTTAGCCTGCTGAAGGCATGAACCTCAGTCCTTTTCCTAATGATTTGTCAACTGAAATAAAAATGCACAACGTGAGAGCTGTGAGTTTCAGTTTTATTTGGGGACTTACTGAGGACTGCATCCCAGGAGACAGCCTCTCTAATAGCTCGGAGGAACTGCTCCAAAGAGGTAGCCGGTGAGGTCAGCAAGCATATATGTGATTTTGGAGAAAGGGGTACATGCAATCAAGCACACATCTCGGTAGAAGGTTGCTGTTGGTCACGAGGAACAGATATCTTAATGATTTTAGTGCTTTTCTAAGTATGGAAAGATGCAAAAAATTGGATTAATAAAATTTTCTCCTGAAAATATCTAACTGTCTGAAGGCATGTTCTGCCAGTTTTCCCAGAGCCCAGAGTGCCTCATTCCTGATCTTTACTCTGAACTCCTGTCAGGGTGTGTTGAAGGTCAGCAACTGCATTGGCTAATCACCCAATTCTTGTAGAGCTGGATGGTGAGTGACATTCTTCAGGTAACAATTATACAGAAGGAAAAGAGTTTTGCTGCCCAACTGATACTTCTTTTAGAAATGAAAAAGGTTACTCTTATGTTTCTGCATTTTCCAAAATTTCTTCTGCTGGCCCTAGAAACAAGTGACAAGATTAGAGTCAATGTGCATCACCAGGAGGTTTAACCAATTGGATGAGAAGCTTTCTCCCACCTTTGTGGGGCCACTGAACACAAGGTCAACTGTATAATTGTTACCTAAAGAATGTCACTCGCCATCCAGCTCTACAAGGATTGGGTGATTAGCCACTGCAGTCGCTGACCTTCTCAACACACCCTGATAGGAGTTCAGAGCAGAGATCTGGAATGAGGCATTCTGTGCTCTGGGAAAAGGAGGAGGTTGGGTCTGTAGAGGTGAGAGGTATATATGTAAAGGATTTTCTATGATCTGCCTCAAGGCTTATGGTTCTGTAATCTGTTGTAATAGAGAAATGGGTTTGCTTTCCTTCTCTATCCCTGGTTGTAGTGAATAAGACCTATTACTGGGTCAGGAACTTCTCTCTTTTATTTCCCCTGCATCTGTTTTAAGTTGCTGTTATTGCTTAAGCTCTCTGGCCATGCACTCAACCCTGATCTCTAGCCAGCAGTGGGGTGCTATCGCTGTGTCCACATCTTGAGGTTGGCTGTGGCTTGGGTCTGGTGTGGCGCTCTCTCCTCTGGAAGTGTATGCTCAGATGCAGGAAGTTTGGGTGCTTGTCAGCTCGGGTGTCAGTAAGTAGCCTCCCTTTCTTTTGTAAAGCTTGGGGTTGGGAGCGAGGGAGATGGCTCACCAGGTACACTGTGTCCTGGATGAAAAGTTTAACTGCTGTCCTATTCAACCTTGTCCTGGTAGTAAGTAGTAACTAGGAACCCACACTTGTGGCTTTGGTCTTTTGACTAGGGCCACAATCCTAGTTTGAGGAAGATTCAGAGTTCCAAGCCCATGTCCCTTTTATATGTTGGAGTGTCAGCCTGTTTGCCATACAGGGTGGCACCACACAGTAGTGGAGCCCTCAGGCTTCTGTAAGAAGCTCATGAAAAGCCCTCAGGGAAGCTGCTCTTATGGTGTGGTTATCCCACAAGGCACCCTGCCCCTGGGCTCCTCCAGCCAAGTGGCAAAAGTGACTTTTTAAGAAAAGGGAAGTAGGACTTCCCTGGTGGCACAGTGGTTAAGAATCCGCCTGCCAAAGCAGGGGACATGGGTTCGAGCCCTGGTCCGGGAAGATCCCACATGCCGCGGAGCAGCTAAGCCCAAGCGCCACAACTACTGAGCCTGTGCTCTAGAGCCCGCAAGTCACATCTACTAAAACCTGCGCACCTAGAGCTCGTGCTCCGCAAAAAGAGAAGCCGCTGGCCTCAATGAGAAGCCCGTGCACTGCAACAAAGAGTAGCCCCCGCTCTCCACAGCTAGAGAAAGCCCGTTTGCAGCAACGAACACCCAACGCAGCCAAAAAATAAATAAATAAATAAATTTTTAAAAATAAAAAGGAAAGGGAAGTAGAAAACGGAAGGAAACTAGCATTTATTGAGTATCTGGCACTTGCTGTATGTTATGCCATCTAATCTTCATAACAGCTCTGTGAGATTGGTGTTATACTCATCTTTCAGAACTGAGACTCAAAGAGGTTAAGTAACATGTCCAGGGTTACACAGCTAGTAGTGGTGGAGCAGAAATTCTACTCTGGTCTCTTTGTCTACCAAGATTTTGCTCTTTTCACTGTGCAGTTTTAGGGCAGTCTACTCATAAATACCTTTACCAAGCATTATACCAATTAGCGATTTGGAAAACTACTGGCCTCTGGTAGGATTAAGCCCTGATCAGTAACTTCTGACATCTAATTGCTTTAATCATTAGCACTCAAATTGTAAATATTTTGATCCCTGGCCCATTGTTTTCAGATTCCAGTAGTATTTCTAGCTGGCTTCCTCCCTTCCATTCATCCTTAGTACAAGCAGTTTTTATTAAGCAACAATAATTTGTCAGTAGCACTGGTCCAAGGAATATTAATGAGCTGCCCCTGTCCTTAAAGAATTTACAGTCTCATACCAGAAAGCTACAGTAATCAAAACAGTATGGTACTGGTACAAAAACAAACACATATTTCAGTGGAACAGGATAGAGAGACCAGAAATAAACAGGGGCACTCATGGGCAATTAATCTATGACAAAGGAGGCAAGAATATACCATGGAGAAAAGACAGTCTTTTCAAAAAGTGGTGCTGGGAAAACTGGACAGCTCCATGTAAAAGAATGAAATTACAACATTCTCTAACACCATACACAAAAATAAACTCAGAAAGGAATTAAATACCTAAATGTAAGACTGGATACTATTGAATGGGAGAAAATATTTGCAAATGATAACAACTGATAAGGGATTAATACCCAGCATATGTAAACAACTCATACAGCTCAACATCAAAAAACAACCCAATAGGGGCTTCCCTGGTGGCGCAGTGGTTGAGAGTCCACCTGCCAATGCAGGGGACACGGGTTCGTGCCCCGGTCCGGGAAGATCCCACATGCCGCGGAGCGGCTGGGCCCATGAGCCATGGCCTCTGAGCCTGCGCGTCCGGAGCCTGTGCTCTGCAACGGGAGAGGCCACAACAGTGAGAGGCCCGCGTACTGCAAAAAAAAAAAAAAACAATAAAAAAATGGGCAGAAGAAATGAATAGACATTTTTCCAAAGAGGAAATGCAGATAGGCAACAGACACGTGAAAA
Organism: Physeter macrocephalus; assembly: GCF_002837175.3. Lineage (NCBI taxonomy): Eukaryota > Metazoa > Chordata > Mammalia > Artiodactyla > Physeteridae > Physeter > Physeter macrocephalus. Next base: position 64,097,046 of record NC_041224.1, on the reverse strand, counting down.
GATGCTCAATATTGCTAGTCATCAGGGAAATGCAAATCAAAACCATAATGAAGTATAACCTCATACCTGTCAGGATGGCTGTCATCAAAAAGAACACAAATAACAAATGTTGGTAAGGATGTGGAGAAAAGGGAACCCTTCTACACTGTTGGTGGGAATGTAAATTGGTGCAGCCACTGTGAAAAACAGTGTGGAGGTTTCTCAAAAAACTAAAAATAGAGCTACCATATGACCCAGCAATTCCACTCCTGGATATACATCTGAAAAAAAACAAAAACACTAATTAGAAAAGATACATGCAACCCAGTGTTCATAGTGGCATCATTTGCAGTTGCCAAGATATGAAAGCAACCTAAGTGTCCATCAACAGATGAATGGCTAAAGAAGTTGGGGTGTGTGTGTGTGTGTACACACACTCACAGTGGAATACTACTCAGCCATACAAAAGAATGAAATTTTGTGATTTGTAGCAACATAGATGGACTTGGAGGGCATTATGCTAAGTGAAGTAAGTTAGACAGAGAAAGACAAGTACTGTATGATATCACTTACATGCAGAATCTAAAAAATACAATGAACTAGTGAATACAACAAAAAAGAAGCAGACTCACAGATATAGAGAACAAACTAGTGGTTAGCAGTGGGGAAGGGGGAGGGGCAGTATAGGGGTTGGAGAGTGGGAGGTACAAACTATTGGGTATAAGATAGGCTCAAGGGTGTATTGTACAACACAGGGAATGTAGCCAGGTTACACTATTATTTTTTAATAACCTTAAATGGAAAGTAACCTTTAAAAGTTGTATAAACTTTTTAAATTAATTTTTTAAAAGACTTAAAAGAATTTACAGTCTCTGGAAGTGGAAATACAGACATATGGTAAAGTGTGATTTTTGCTGATAACTGAGGTACACGTGCTTTGGGAACACCTGACGTGTGTGCATGCAGGGGGTACATTTTGAGAAGACTTCCAGTAAGAGCTGTCTAATGAGATCTGAAAGGAGTTAATGGAGGTGGAGTTATTAATCCACACAGAAAGAAATGCATGTAGGAAAGGCCTTTAGGAAAGAAGCTTCCATGACATATTCAAGAAACTCAAGGTCAGTGTGGTCAGTGTGAAGCACGCAGCTGTATGGTGGATCAGAAAGTTCTGAAGCTGGTGAGGTGGTAGATGCAAGGTCATGAAATGGCCTGGTGAGCACTGATAAAGAACATGAACTTTATCCTAAGGTCAAGGAAGGCCAATAAAAGCCATTAAACAGGATAACTGATGTGACTAAACTCTGGCTGCATTGGGGATTGGTGGGGAATGGGACTAGAGGCAGGCAACCCAGTTAAAAGGCTCTTATAGTGGTCTAGATAAGAGATAAGAGTGGCTGAAGTGGGTTGACGGCTGTACGGACAAAGAAAACTAGAAGGATTGAAGAAAAACTTAGCAAGTGGATGTTCACTGACAGATAAATGGATAAAGAAGATGTGGTATATATACACAATGGAATATTACTCAGGCACAAAAAAGAATGATATAATGCCATTTGCAGCAACATGGATGGCCCTAGAGATTATCATACTAAGTGAAGTAAGTCAGACAGAGAAAGACAAATATCATATATGATATCACTTATATGTGGAATCTTAAGAAATGATACAAATGAACTTATTTATAAGACAGAAACAGACTCACAGACATAGAAAACAAACTTATGGTTACCAAAGGGGAAAGGTGGGGGGAGGGATAAATTAGGAGGTTGGGATTAACATATACACACTACTATATATAAAATTGATAATCAACATGGACCTGCTGTATAGCATAGGGAACTCTATTCGATACTCTGTAATAACCTATAAAGGAAAAGAATCTGAAAAAGAATAGATACATGTATATGTATAACTGAATCACTTTGTTGTACACCTGAAACTAACACAACATTGTAAATCAACTATACTCCAGTATAAAATAAAAAAATTTTTAAAAAGAAAAAAAATTTAGGAAGTGGAATTCTTGAAGGTGGGGGTTATGATGGAGAGGGGGGTGTGAGCATGGCTCCAGATTTGTGATTTAGTAATTTGAATGTGTTCAGCTGCCATTCACAAGGATAGGGAAAACAGTAGGAGAGCAAGGGAAGGAGGGAAGGAGTGAAAAGAGAGAGAGAGACAGATTGATTAAGAGCTTTAGAGGCGGATGGGAATGATTAAAAGTCAGTTTGATTTTGGACCTGTTGAGTGTGAGGTGTCTGTTTTCTAGCAGACAGTTAGCTATATGGTACTGAAGCTTGAGAGAATGAGTTGGGACATTTCCAAGTCCAAAAGTCACCTAGGATCATAGCTAGCCTCCGGATGGAGAGAAAGACTGGAGACTGGAATCCAAAGACTTGGGTAAATAAAGAAGTGACAGGAAGTTGCAGAGTGTCGTGACAAGGAGAGGCTCAAGATTTTACAGCTGAATGTCATGAGCCACAGAAGAGAGTTTGTTGTTGTTGTTGCTGCACTTGATGGTAGAGGGTGGATGGTCTGGAAGCAACCCCATAGCTCAGCCCCAGAATGTGAGGAGGAGCTGCCGCTCAGAGCAAGTGGTAGGGGCAGCAGTATCCTGGGGAGAGCCAGGCTTCAGTTAAGGAGGAAGTAGAAAAGCTGTGGTGTTGGTAATTGAATAACCATGGAGTAAGGCTCCAGAGGGTTGGCAGGGATGGATGATGTGTAGTACAGGTGGCTTGGTGAGGAAGAGGAAACAACCCTTAGAGAAGTGGGAGTGTGGGCCCAGAAATGAGCAGAGGTGTATATGTATTGGGCAGAGGGACAAAGGATGATAGCAATATGACACAGTAGACTTCCATGACTATAAAACCATGCCAAGGAAACAAGTTCCAGAGGCAAGCAAAAGTTCATGTATGTATGTATATGTATGTGTATATAAATACGTGAGAATTTACTATATGACAAAGGAAGCATTTCCAATCAAAAGTGAAAAGATGTATTAGTCAATAAATATGTAGGGATGACTGGTTATCCATTTGGAAAAATTTTAAATCTTTACCTCATGTCAAGCACAAAAGTAAATTCCAGGTGTATTAAAGATCTAAGGATATGCCGTAAAACTATTAGAAGGAATTAAAGGAATGATTCACATAGTCCCAGGGTAGAGGAGGTCTTTCTAAGCCAGCCAGTAAAGGAAACCATAAAGGTGAAGACTAACAGATTTGACTACATACAAATTAAAGCAAAAGAACCCATAGGTTAAAGGACAAAATGCGACAAATATTTGCAACCTTAAAAGACAAGGTTAAAATCTAGAAAGAGCTCAGCAAATCAATAAAAGAAAATTACCTTTAAAAAAAGTGCAAAGGGCTTCCCTGGTGGCACAGTGGTTGATCCGCCTGCCGATGCAGGGGACACGGGTTCGTGCCCCGGTCCGGGAGGATCCCACATGCTGCGGAGCGGCTGGGCCCGTGAGCCATGGCCACTGAGCCTGTGCGTCCAGAGCCTGTGCTCCGCAACGGGAGAGGCCACAACAGTGAGAGGCCCGCGTACCGCAAAAAAAAGAAAAAAAAAAAAGTAATCTCTGCATTAACTGTTTGCCATTTATACCTGATTATTGTGTAGCACAATCATTATGCATATGTAGCATTAAATATGCATTTAAAAAATTCTAGCGTCATTCATTTTTTTTTCCAGCAAACATTTATTCAATGACTACCATGTGTCATGCACTGGGAATACAAAGGCACTGAGATTGGTCCCTGCTGTTGAGGAACTCACAGCCTTGGTGAGGAGACAGACAAATAAACAGCCTATATTAAGATATCTTTTATGAAAAATGTATGTATATGTTGCTTCATGATCACATAGGAAGGTCTCTTAGGAAAGGGTGGGGGACTAATAGAAAGTTTTAGAAAAGGAAAACCAGGGCTGTTTCTTAATCAGGTGAGATGTGGAGGCAATGAAAAGTTTGTTTCAACTGGAGGAAGCAATACATGCAGAGAAAAAGAGGGAGAAAATGTGGCATTTTCAGGGTTCTGTAAAGAGTTCATCGTGCTCCTGTGAGAGCTCCCCCAGATGAGGCTCGAGTTCATATAATCATCCAGCAGATTCTGCACTTTATCCTGGGAGCTGTGGGGAACCATTGTAGGCTTTTGAGCAGAGATTTTCATAATCTGATTTTCATATTAAAAGATCACAAAGGATAAGAGATTGAAATGGGATATATATGGAGGCAGGGAGAACAACTGGGAGATTTTTTTACAGTCCAGGTGAAAATTCACAAGAGGCTAAATTAAGGCATTGACCCAGTGGGGGTGGGAAGCTGGTGGTGATGTCAAGAGCCAGGAAGGATTTTGTAGTTATAACACTTAGTTGGGTCTTTCTTTTTAACTGCTGTAATCTCAGTGCTTAGCACAGGGTTTGGCACATAGACAGTCAATAAGTATGAGTGAATAAACTTGCGCTCTACTCAGAAGGATGGGAGAAGGAAGAGGTTTCTGGTCTGGGTAAATCAGTAGATGGTGCTGTTATCAAACTGAGAGAGAAGGTCAGCCAGGAAGAGGAATGAAGAGTTAGTTCAATTCCGTATTTAAGATTTGAAGTGCTTTTGAGACATTTGAGTTGGAGGTACTGTATGACTTTAGAGCTCCAGAAGAGTTGGCATGGAAAGGTAGATCTGAGAATCATCAGTCTACCGTGGAAGTGGATGACATTGTCCGGAGAGAATATTAAGTGAGGAGAAAAAGAGAAGTCTGGAACCCTGGGGATACCAGCACGTAGGGGTGGGTGAAGGAAAAGGAGAATGAGGAAGCATGTTCAAGGAGTTAGAAGGAAAACCAAGACAGAGCAGTGTCCCTTAAGCTAAGGGAGTTTAGTTTCAAGAAGGTCAGGGCTGTCTGCTGTCTGATGCTGCCAAGAGGTCCTGGAAGTGTTAGTAGCATGCTGCCTCTGTACAGCAGGGATTTTTGTCTGTTTTGATCACTGTTGTATCCCCAGCACAGAATAGCCTGGCTCATAGTAAGCGCTCAGTAAATAACTGTTGAATGAATGAATGAATTTGTTGAAAAGGATCCCTTGAATTTAGTTGCAGAACTACAGGCCCTTGGGGAAGGCATTTTCAAAGGAGTGATGGTGAAGGAAGCCAGATTACAGTGGACTGAGGAGTAGAAAGGAGGTCAGGAAGTGGCTACAAAGAGAGGACTAAGGAGGGCCAACTCCATGAGCACCTCTCGTGTGCTGGGCACTGAGCTAAGCACTTCACACGCTTTAACTCATTTAATTTTCTCAACAGCGCAATGGGGTAGGTACTGTCATGATCACCAGATGAGGAACCTCCAGCTCAGAGGGAAAATAACTTGCTCAGGGTCCCACAGCTAGGAAGTGTTAGAACCCAGATTTGAACCCAGATCTGTCTGACTTTGAAATTCAGCTGAACTGAACTGCTCAGGCTACATTTCCTCTAGAGTTTCTTTTGTAACTGGAAGGAGAGAGAAAGAGTGACTGTTTGAGATGACCTGGAGTCAAGACTAGGAAGACTTGCAAATATTTTAATGCTGATGGTAGAGAATCAGGGAAAAGAAATAATTTGAAGATTTGGGGGGAAAGGGAGATAACTTATACAAGAGGAGCCTGAGGAGAGTTGCAGAGCACAGGTGAAGGGAAGCCCCTTCCACCAAGGTAGGAAAAAGAGAAGGTAAAGACCAGGTGTGTGTTGCAGGTATTTTTGTCAGGGAGGAGCAGGGAAGGTAGAGGTGGATGATGATTGTCAGCTGAGAGTAAAAGAGGTTGTGATCCATTTATGGACTTGAAGAAAGTGGTACCAGTCTAAAATAGCTGTTGCAGAGAATAGAAAAAAGCAGTGGTGGAGAATCAGATTTTCACGATTGGCATCAAGGGCCCAGCCAAGATGAGAGACCAGCATAGGTGCACGGAAGGCAGATGTTAGATTGATCCAGGTTGAGGATTTTGCCCATTGTGTGCAACCAAAGACAGGGACAGGCTGTTGAGAGTATTGGCTAGATTGTGTTTGAGGTGATGGGTCACCACATCTAGGGCAGCAGTGAAGGAAGTGAGGATGGGAGAGGATTGAGAACAGAAAGGGAATGGAAGGATCATAGTACTGGCATCTGGACAAAGTTCAACAGCGGGATTTTCGTAGTAAAAGGGTCTAGGGTTCACTTGTTCTCGAGTTCCACATCCAGAGCTGACCTGTGATGAATGAGGCTAAATTGTGCTAAAAAGGGGGCACAAGGAAAAAAAAATGGCTTCCCTGGTGGCGCAGTGGTTGAGAGTCCGCCTGCCGATGCAGGGGACACGGGTTCGTGCCCCGG